>NW_019417881.1:18315-32722 GCF_000390285.2 Anoplophora glabripennis
TTTTTTTAACTATTACCTATAACTGCATTTGAGATGATTTTGTTAATTTAATAATTTTTCCGTTTATTTATGCCTAGGAGAAATAAACTTTATTCTATTTTTAACATCTTGATAATAATTTATTGCAGTTTTAAACAATTATATGTCCTATTAAAATATTCTACAGTATTCTAATAATAAACATTTATTTTTACATTTGCGGCTCACTTATTCCTAAATTATATTTCTGTCGTGATAATCATTCAACGTTATATGGAGAATTCACACATATGTAGTCCAATCGTGAGTCGTGGTATTTACCTCTGACTCTGGAGCTGGAGTGGAACAATCCAGCTCGGCTCTCGGCTCGTTCAATGTTCAGTGCTCGCTCAGTGCCGGTCACAGATTAGGTGCCGGTATGAACGATGAACGATTAGCTCCTTCGTTGCGAGTCGTTCGTTCACGGCACAAGATTATGTGCCGGCACATTCGTGCGAGTCGTTCATGAGCGACCCAGCTCTACAAACACGAAATATCTCATATCCATAGACCTTATAAACAAGGTCTACTTATGCTCATAGTTGCGAACCGATGCGAAATGAAATTCTATACTAAGAGATATTTACCAGTTGCCACCCTAATACGAAAAAAAAATCGAGACAAAAAACATATAATGACTACCATAAAGAAAATAATTTTATTGTCTTTGGTAATTGCTAACATTTCGCGTGCTAACATTAATACTCGCGCATCATGTCATTAATATACAATTTACTAATAGCTGGCATCGCGTGAGTATTAGTCACATCATATGGAACTCGTGGACATCTTGAACCGTCTAAACATAGACGTTATGGCTGTCCAGGAGACCTACCTCAGCGAGGCATCCTGTACCTCCATCCCTGACTATGACATATACAGACATGACAGAAACCGTAACGGGGGTGGTGTTGCACTCATAGTAAAGAAGTGCATCGACCACTATCCGCTGCAGCGGCTCCAAACTCAAAACACAGAGGCCGTGGCGATAGCGGTGAGATCGCTACGGCATGGAGACGTTGCGGTGGTGTCCTGTTACCACCCACCCAGACTACCACTACTTGACAATGACTTAGACAAAATCCTTTCCTGGCCCCAGACAATTGCCATCGGGGACTTCAACGCGAAGTCCCCCATATGGCACAGCGGGACGACGACCACAAGAGGTCGCGTCCTGCTGAATTACCAAGACAGACACGACGACTTGACTATACTCGGACCGACAGAACCGACACATTACGGACCCGTAGGACGCCCCGACGTTATCGACATTGCCCTCTTAAAATCTATACCGTTAAATGCCCAAATATCCACCCAATACGAAGGGTCTTCCGCCCACAATCCAATATTTCTGGATCTGGGGCGAAGACAGAGATATGAAGGCACCTTCACGAGGAGGTTCACTGACTGGGAGCGTTTCCGAACAGTAATGCAAGGAAACATGGCGCTCCCAGTCATCGAAACCACCCATGATCTGGAGGCGGCAATCCTCTCCCTTGAGACTGACATTAAAAACGCCCTGACTCAGACTACGACGGAGACTATTGTCCCCCGACTGACAAACCCCCGGGGCACCCTCCCCGATGACATAAAAAACTTAATACGTGACAGACGACGTGCGAAACGGCTTGCCACCCGCACCCGCCTCCCCCGACACAGACATGACTTAAACGTACTTAACAGACGGGTGAAGGCGGCTCTGGATGAACTGGCCCAGGATAACTGGGCTAGGCACCTGGAGTCGCTGGATCCACAAGACAACAGCCTCTGGAAAACGCAGAGGGCCCTGCGACAGACCGCTCGCCGTAAAATTCCTCCAATCCACGGTAGTGTGGGGGTGGTTTACACGAACCAGGAAAAGGCCGAGGCTTTCGCCGATAGCCTGGAACTGCAGTGTAGACTGCCTCAGCTGCCCGACGAAGACGAGGAATTCGAGATAGTGGCTGAGCGCGCGGCCCGACGCGTCGACAGAGAGCCAGACAATGACATAATCCCCCCCGCAACACCTGACGAACTAAGACTGACAATACGCAGACTTAAAAACAGAAAAGCCCCCGGACCCGACAATATACATAACACGACACTTAAACGACTACCACACAAGGGCCTCATGGCCCTACTAAACATAACAAACGCGACACTCAGACTAAGACACTTCCCTACCCGCTGGAAAACAGCAAACATAATCCTTATCCCAAAACCCAACAAAGATCACACCATCCCATCCAACTACCGGCCCATTAGCCTGCTCCCGGCTATGAGCAAAGTGGTAGAAAAAATTATCCTAACCCGTCTAAGAACCCACTCCCAAGAACTGCAAGTCATTCCAGACGAGCAGTTCGCCTTCCGACCCAATCACTCCACTGAACTCCAAATCCTTCGCCTTACCGAGCACATCACGGCGGCCTTCAACAGGGGACAGTACACTGGTGCTGTCTTCCTGGACGTCGCAAAGGCCTTCGATACGGTTTGGCATGAAGGCCTACTGATGAAAATGCTCACCAACCAATATCCCATATCCTTTACCAAACTCATAAAATCCTACCTACACCACCGAAAATTCCGCATCCAAATCCAAGATTCCCTTTCCACCACCCGTCCCATGGAGGCCGGTGTCCCCCAGGGCACCGTCCTGTCCCCACACCTATACACCATTTACAACTCCGACATCCCACATCCCCCCAACACCAACATATACTTATACGCCGACGACCTGACAATCACATCCCAATCCGTAGATCCTAGATATTCCGTCTACCTCCTCCAAAGCTCCTTAGACCAACTTGAAACCTGGTGCAACAGGTGGAAAGTCAAAATTAATCCCAACAAAAGTTCGGCTATCCTTTTTACCAAACGAAAAATCCCACAAAACCTCGACAGACTGACACTATCCCAGGAACCCATCTCCTGGAATCGACAAACACGATACCTGGGCGTGACGATGGACCAGCGTCTCACGTGGAAACCGCACATCGTGGAGACGGTGGCGCGAGCGAAGACCACCAGGGCTAGGCTCTATCCCTTACTCAAAGGTGGAAACACCCTCAGTTTAAGGAATAAGCGAACGCTTATCAAGGTGGTACTTCAACCGCAGCTAACCTACGCCTCCACGGCGTGGGGTCACGCGGCAAAAAGCCACTTAAAGTCATTACAGGCTGTGGAAAACATAGCCCTCCGCACGGCCACCGACGCGCCCTGGTACGTAAGAAACACTGACATATTACGAGACTTACAATACACAAACGCTACACAGACAATAAGACAAAACGCGGAGAAACGATTTGACGTAGCCGCTAGACATGACAATCCCCTCCTCAGGCAAGCCGTTGACTACGTACCCGACGTGACCGACAAACACAAAAGACCTAGACACCAACTTTTTGACCCTGGGTGACCACCCCAATGACCCCCCCCCTGCCCGCTAACCTTTTCTGTTTCAGAGACAGCCAGGATCAAGAAACGAAGACAACGACACACACACACACACACACACACACCCCCCATACCCTCCTTAACCCTCCCCTCCCGCGCTAGCCTAAGGGCCACCTTAGCAAAGCGCATCCCAGGCTGCATAGCCGCACTACCCTACCCAACCATACCACACATAAACATGACACTACCCCCGGGGTTTACACAGACGAGCCGGCGAAGCAAGAAGAGCGCCAGAAGAAAGGGCCCTAGCCGGCGGGGCCCAACCAGGACAAAAGGAGGTCCCACAAAGCGCCTACACCGGCCGCATTTGCGGTCGGGGTAGAGACGGATGGGGCCCACCTACGAAGGCTATCCAGGCCTACACGAAATGAGGCAGGATAAAGAGGGATAATCCCCCTCGATCCCAAATCATTAAGACCAATTTCTAGCCATGGAATAATGGCGAGTCACATCATATGGATGTGAGTAAAACAGTGAATTTCGTAAGCGAAATAATTATCTGTTACTTTCAGAAACATAATAACGGGTGCGGGTGTTATATTCAAAAAATATTTCGCATTTTCATCCGAGGTAACTATATATATAAACTGATGAAGAAAAAACAGCTTACCCACTCTCAGCATTGACAATGGAATACCCAGATTTGTTATGTGGTTTCAACATCCACAGCTGAGAGTCTTTATTTTTCCATATCCCCATTTCAAGCTTGCCGTCTGTTTCTTCCAAGACTTTGCTTGTTTTCTTGTTTTCTATCACATATTTCATATTCACTTTCTTGGACTGTTCAACAATTAACCACTGATCACTGCTTGTATTACTAAAATCACAATGTAATGTAGTATTTCTCTGTATTATAAAAACATCATTTTGTCCATCATGTGCCTCAATTAGCGTCTCACCATGAATATCCAACTTCCATGTGTTGAGCTTTACATTACCCTCTTGACAATAAATATCATTTCTGAAAAAATGTGTAGGTATAATAGACAAAAGCGATATTTTTTCTAATTAGTAACCATCGGCAACTATTGGCAGACATAGAACTGACAATATTATAGTACCTAAAACATTTTGTTAAACAACATATTTTCCAAAAACTCGGAATTAACGGAAAAAAATAACTGTTTGATTTAGCGAGGACCGGGACTACCTACACCGACAGAACATTTTATTTATTACAAATTGGAACTCATTTTCTCATATCGTAAAATGTAAAATTCACCGAAAGTGGTTACCTAATGTTTTAAAGTGACGGCGAATCATTAACATATGTTTTATATAAGTAAATTATCAGAACTATTTTACTACGATTAATATTACCACGAACTGTAACTGTTGATGTACATACATATTTAAATATAAAAAATTAATATTCAATCAGAAAATAATTTTCTGTCTAGTCAAAATATTTATAAAGGGTGAGTTTTTTTCGATGTTTAGTGTAGGGATCTGGGAAAGTAGCAGAGATACAAAAAAGTTTAAATGAGGAAAGATGTGCAGTTTTATGATCCCTATTAAATGTTACTTCTATTTTTTGAAAAAACGTCATGGCTGACTAGATATTTGGAAAAATTCGAATTCGGTCAATTCCTTCAGATGCGTGTAGCTCCGTTACTATTTATTTAACAAAAAAATTTTAAATTCCTAAGTTCCAGGTTTTTGCAGTGTTAATAAGACAGTGTGATCAAATTATTCGTGTGCACTTTCGTTTTCAAGTTATAACATAAACTTCAAGTTTTTAAATGTAAATCATAGTGTATAGTACCATAGCTATGTGCTAGCAAAAATGTATTTTTTAGGATTTCCAACGATATAATATTTGGTATGGTTATTTTGAAAAATAGGACAACTGCAGCCGTTTTTAACTATGGTTTACATTTAAAAACTTGAAGTTTATGTTATAAGTTAAAAACGAAAGTGCACACGAACAATTTGATCACATTGTCTTATTAACACTGCAAAAACCTGAAACTTTGTAATTTAAATTTTTTTTGTAAAATAAATAGCAACGTAGCTACACGCTTCTGAGAGAATTGGCCGAATTCGGATTTTTTTAAATATCTAGTCATCCATGAAAAAAATAAAAGTAACACTTAATAAGGATCGTGAAACTGCATATCTTTTCTCATTTAAGCTTTTTTATATCTCTGCTACTTTCCCAGATCCCTACACTAAACATCGAAAAAACTCACCCTGTATTTCTTTATATGTGACATATGACAGATCCTGTCCTGTGTCCATATCAGATCTTAATGCATCTTGCCCTGCTTTCATGTCATCCTTCATTGCCATCGTCATTTCCATAAGCTGTTTCATTAACTCTTTCAGTTCTGTTACTTTAGGTACCTATTCTACTCACTAGCAATCACTATCTTTTCAAAAACACAATCCTCTAAATCTGACCAACATTTGTGGCCAAAAACAATGTAGAAACGTAGCTTAAATTCTCTACCGAAATCATGCTGGCTTGTGTTTTTCTGGTAGTGTCATGAACTGCTGATCGATAAGCCAATAGGAAAAGAAGTAGATATGTGTCGGTCTCAGTCGATTCGATGTTCGTTGACCACTATTCGCAGGTAATTCTCCAGAGTCAGATTAAATTAATCAGAGGTGTTGCCGAGGTCTTTTTTTATGTCCGTTAACTGGCATACTCTTTAGAACGCATCTGATTCTCTCACAACACCGAATCTGCAAAGAGGTTTTCAACGTTACCAGGAGGTAACGATTTCCAGATTATGTTTGAGGAAATGGTGTGACGATACCTATTTATTGTTGTATTGTTATTGTAACGTTGTATTGTTTCCTCTTGCCTCGGCTTCTAGTTCTAAGTTCGTTGCTACTGGAACATCAGCACACCGGCTACACCAATCTTGTACATCTGCTCGGCTGCTTGACCAGTAGAAGCTTTCTCTAAGTTTATTCAAAGTCTTGTTTAGTGTCCTCCATCCACTCGACTAAGGATTTCTCTCGGAACTCTATGGTATTCTACCATACTCCTTGAAAATATGACCAGATTTTGTTTTTCTTTGCCATCTGCCTCTTTTATAACCCAGTTTCTAGAACGTGTGAGTCCCATATTGACCTTTTAAGGTTGCTAATTCGTTCGATATTTCTGTCTACCATCATTTTATTGGTCTTCATTAAGATTCCTAGTTTCCCATTATCCATCAGTCAGAACTGCTGTTCTCTGGGCTAAGCTTCCATATTCTTTGTTTCCAGCTCGATTGTAAATCCTTCTCTTTTGGGTACAATTGGGAACTCGTACTCTTGTCGGATAGGAGCTGCCCTTTGGCCTCTGAGGCAGATATTTTAATATAATATTTGATTGACACGCTCTACCTCGGCCAAGTGCCTTTCTATGCTTCTTGTTTTATTTTATACTGTGTTTGAAATATATTTGTTGCTTACTGGTTCCCCACTGTCCAGGTCTCTATGGATTATTTGCATTACTCTGGTGTGTACTCTGGATGCTTGTTCCACAGTGAAATTCCATAGCATATATCAAGTACTGTTGGATACGCCAAGTGAACTAAACGAGCTACGTCCGTGGCTTCATACGGTTATAAACTCTCATTTGTTCTTTGGATCCTCCTTTTTACTTGTTCTTGGTTGTACTTGGTGTAAGTGTTTGTCACCAAATGTTATTTCTAGGTCATTATAATTATGTGTTTATCTTCGCCATGAGTTTGTAAGATTTCTGAGGCCTCTCAATGACACTAAAATATAATCAAAAATTCAAAGCAAAAATTACAATAGAAAATTTAAATTATCTGAAAATAGGGCTAGGAGCACAGCTACCAAAAAATTTAAAACGTTTATACCAACCATTTTTTTTCTACTTTTGTTATTATTATGGGTATTATTTGCAATTATTGATACTATTATTCTCGGTATTATTAGTATTCTCAGGTATTACTTCGATATTAACGTCTTATTTTGAAAATAAAACTGATTTTATGTTTCGGTATTATGGTGTTCAAAATTTGGGCCCGTAAGATAATACAGTACTATAGGCTTCTACAGGGGGTGTTTCAGTTCGAGTGAATCAAACTTTAACCACAAATATTGAATCAATTTGTTATAAGCATACCAAAGATTTCATAAATAATATGATTTTAACAACCGACCAATACAGCCCTGTATATTGAAAACGGTGAGACTTTAGACCCTTGCTTTATAAGGCAATTCTGAATTATTTCTTTTGTGGTTAAAGTTTGATCCACTCGAACTGAAACACTGTATAGCCAATTTACCCTATGGAATATCCACCATTTTTCGGAGTCAGTGTAAATAACTGCTCATCCCCATTATTCCATTCTGCCATTGGAAATGTATTATTTACCCATTCCCAGACCATTCCCGTTTCCTTATTTTCTATTATATATTTCTCTTGGAGACCTGCAACATGTATGTATTTTCCTTATACAGTGTAATTTTTGTAATTAGCGTTTTAATTTGGTAATAAAAAATTTAGATAAATTTAGAATGAATACATTGAAGATGAATTTTTCGAGCGAAAACGTCTGAATCTGGTTCGGGCTGAGGCAATACACTATTGGGACTACGAAGGCTGGCAAAAAATGTAATAAAATTTCCAGAACCGTATTTAAAATAATGAAGCTGACGGTGCTAGATAGACGAAACGTTACATACAAAAACTGATTACGCCAATCGATAGAGGGGAAAAAGTGACTATGAGAAAGTGTTCTTCTTTTTCCAATATTACCTCAAACAAGGCTGAAATGAAACAAAAACGGATTTCTAAAATTTCGTTTTTTTTTCAAATATTTCGAAAACTAATGTTGGCTTTGATTTTTTAGAGGCATAGCCATGATTACGCAACTTTGCCCCCATTTAAACTAGTTTGTATCTCTTATATACTGTTTCCGAGATCACTGTGGTGAGAAGCGAATTTGTAACAGCCTGCATAAGAAAATTTAAAATAATATGTGCTTTAATGGTTTAAAGTTAAAATATATACTTTTAATTTTGACCAAAATTATGTTCCCACCAGTAATAATGTTTGTAATTAATTTGTTATAATGTCTAACTATTTAAACATTGAAATCGGTGGCGACGCTAGGGGGGGCCAGGGGTGGCCCAGGCCACCCCTAATAATTTATCGGCCACCCCTAAATTACAAAAGTAACTGTCAAAATGTTCGCCAGGGACGAAAATAAGAATATCAAATCAATGTTAGACCTATGTAAACTTTTACATAATTTTTATCCAGCTTTCGAAAATCTATTAACCTTAACAAAAATTGCTCTTACATTGCCAGTTTCTACCGCATGCTGTGAAAGATCTTTTCCGTGCTTAAAAAGAATAAAAACCTACCTTCGGACAACGATGGTTAATGATAGGTTGTCAAATATTTCTATATTAAGTATTGAAAAGGTAAAAGCCACAACACTTGACCTTGATTGCGTTGTAGATGCATTTGCTCAAAATCGTAACAGACGAATTTTGCTGATATGATAAAAATGTGTTATTTTTTATTACATACATTGTTTATTTAAGCTTAAAATTGTTTTATACTAAAGATAACTCTTTAAAAATATCAGAAATATTGTTAAATCAGAAAATTAAACCTTTTTTTATTATTAGATTAAGCAGTAATGAAAATATATATTTATCACAGTTATAGATATATATTGTATTCTTGACCACCCCTTTAAAATCATTGGCCACTCTTGTGATAAGCTGGAGTCGCCACTGATTGAAATGAAGAATAAAAATAATATTTAATATTTTTTATCACAATTTATTTATAATGAATGTTCAAAATGTCAGCTTGGTTCGGCGATAGGTAACCAGTTTATTGAACAAAGTATACGGTAAGTGAAATCATGGTCTCAGAAATACCTAGAATATATGGTTAAACCGAGGAATTTAGTGCATTCCTACACAACGCCAAAAAGCAAACGGTTGCCTAAAGTGATTCAATCTGACTGTTTTACACTAAATGTGGTAAAATGGATGGAAAACGCGTCTAGTAATAATATATTTATTTTTGTTGCTAGATTACGATAATGAGTAAAACAATTATTTTTAAAAACTGCAGCATACTGCAAGAATTAGGAGGGCGTGGCCCTCCCCTGCCCCCTGGCTACGCCTATGGTTTCTTTACTTTTGAATAGAAAAAATGTCAAAATTTTCGTTTGTTTTTTATGGCAACTATGTTTAAATTAAATAAATCATAAAAACTGCCTTTTTTGGCCTTCAATATTTTGCACCAAAGTATTATACATCAATGAACTCGAAATTTAATCTAGTGGTACCAAAATCCAATATGGCATCCATAAAAAAAGCAAAAGTTGGTTATGAAAACATAATAAGGGTCTAATAGGCCAGGAAGAAGTGACCACCGTGTATACTTTATCTCTCAAAATAATACAAGATTTTCGCAAAAATAGGGGATGACAGAAATGGGCTTGTAGTTTGATAGATATTTTTATATATTGAAACAACCTTTGATATTTTTAAGCAATTGAGAAATATATTCTGATAAATACTATTAATTAATGTTGTTGTGTTGTAATAGTTCTTCTAATGAAAGCTATGATCGCATTACAATTTCTGTTCTTTTCTTCAGCAAATTTACGAAAATTTTAGTGGTGACTGGTGAAAATTAAAGTGGTCATATTTTGATAATAAAACTTTGGACTCATACCAATTTTTTGGAGATGAGAACTTTTATGAAGAAAAAGTTTGGAAAATTTGCTTCACTATTATGAGTATCACCATTTAAATTTCCACCAGTCGCCACTGTTGAAAATAAAATTGTAAATGTTAACATCCCTCTGAGGAAAACTTCGATGATAACTTTTCTGTTCAGAAACGTTTTTAACACACATTTCCTGTACATGTGATATATCATTAGATTCAGGACAATATCAAGAATTTACACAACAAATTTAAACAGTAAAACTTTCGTTAGTGACCACCTGTATCAAGTGACCACTTACTAACGACCGATTTTTAATTATCTGAATTTCCCTTATTCTTGGACCCCCCCAATAAAGACCTTTGCAGCATACAGCAATGCTAAAACCATACAGGGTGGTCCGAATTTTATGCAGGAAACTTCTAGGGCAGATAGATCTCTTTAAAATAATATGTGTTTGCCTTATAAACATTGGTCTGGAACAGCCCCGTTTTAGAGATACAGGGTGTTGAAGTTGTTAAAAAAAATTGATATTTTGTTTATATCTCCGGAATCTATTAACCGATCTCAATAAAATTTGGTACAGATAATGTATGATAGTAGGCCTTACATTCCCTAAAATATGAGCTTTAAAAATTTAACCAGTGGTGTACAACTGGACAGGGGTCACCCTTTCTTTACAAAAAAACTACGCCACTGCATTTTCTACAAGTTATTGTAACGGATTTATATTCTAATGCACAAAATACATAAAAAAGGTAACTTGAATTTTTTCCCTAAGATTCGCCGTTTTCAAGTTATTCATCCCAATACAATCCCCTTGTGCAGACATTTCTACCCATAATATGTTTATGGTATAAAGTAAGTGCAATTTGTAAGCACATCAACAAAATTCTTTACACTTGTTTCCACACCACCTTAGTTCCTTACGCATTTTAATTTCCCCTGGAAGCCACTATCTTTACAAATAAGGACAACTTAAATCAAAATAATAATAAATGTACATTTACCAAAGGCGAAGGGTAGTGAATTTTCACAACCTGCATATTTGGTCAGAAGAAAATCCTCATGAAATTCGTACAAGATCTTTTCAACACGAATTTTCTGTGAACGTGTGGCTCGGAATAATTCGCAATAAAGTTTGTGGACCTTTCTAAACCCGTCTAAATTCCCAGTCATTTCTAAACTTTCTAGAAAACCATCTATTTGAATTATTAGAGGATGTTCCATTAAAGCTGGATACAATGGATGGTGCTCCTGCGCATTCTGGGAGAATAATATAAGAATGGCTTAATTAAAATTATTTGGGTCGATGGATAGGTAGAAGACTAAATGCCAATGTCAACCATAATTATGCAGAGGGTTCAGTGTCTTGGCCAGCCAGATTGACATATCTAAACCCCCTGGACTTCTATGTTTGGGGTTATCTGAAAAGTAAAGTTTATTCTACTCCAACAGATAGAAGACCACAACTACTGCAACGAATAGAAGACGAGTGTAATACAATTGTTGTAAATACGTAACGTTAATTTTGTTTCTTGTTTAGTTGCTGCTGCTTGGTAAATATATTTTTATTATTATTTTGACTTAAATTGTTCTTATTTGTAGAGTATTAGGCCTCCAGGGAAAACTAAAACACGCCAGGAACACTACCTCACAGGTGGTGTAAATAATTTTGTTGATGTGCTTACAAATTGCACTTACTTTTAAGCATAAGCATAAATATTCTTGTAATATTATGGGTAGAAGTGTCAGTCACAAGGCAAGTATTGGTTTGAATAACTTGAGAACGGCGAATCTTAGGGAAAAAATTAAAGTTACCTATTTTAGTATTTAGTGCATTAGAATATAAATACGTTACAATAACTTGTAAAAAATGCAGTGGCGTAGGTTTTTTTGTAAAAAAAGGGGTGACCCCTGTACAGTTGTACACCTGGTTGAACCTTTAAAGCTCATATTTTAGGGAATGTAAGGCCTACTATCAAACATTATCTGTACCAAATTTTATTTAGATCGGTTAATAGATTCCGCATATATAAACAAAAAATCAATTTTTTTTAACAACTTCAACACCCTGTATCTCTAAAACGGGGCTGTTCCAGACCAATGTTTATAAGGCAAACACATATTATTTTAAAGAGATCTATCTACCCTCGAAGTTTCCTGCATAAAATTCGGACCACCCTGTATATGTATAATAAAGTACCCTCATAAAAGTAGCTAGAACATTATTTAATGCCTCATAAAATTTATTTCTTAAGCCGAATCTGGTTTGAATTTTACAATTAGTTCTATTCTAAATTCTGTTAACGTAAATATAATCACACACATTTTGAGCATGGAAAGAAAAAGGAAGCGTCTTTCTATTAAGGAAAAAATTGATATTATTAACAACGAAATTGAAAGAACTGCTTTAAATACCAAGAAATTAGCGACATCGACTTCGAAAACATAAAGATATAGCGGTCTAGCCCGACGCACAGAAACTTTTTTTTGTGGGGTTGTGTAATCTTCATCGTACATTTTCATACCTAAATATATGTACTTACATATGTAGGTATGTATTTTTTATACATACTTCTATATTGTAGGTAATTTTGTTCTTTATTATTTTAAACTACAATGTACCTAATTATAATTTTTATTGACAAATAAACCATGTTAAACGTACACCAATAGTTATAATTTTGATATATTCTCTTTTAAACGACCACCTCTCTTTAGTGACCAACTTTTGTTACTCCTAGAGTGGCCGGAATTAGAAGGTTCTACTGTACTTATTTACATTAAAAAAAATAAAAGTGGCGATGGTTAGTAAAGGCGTACTCTGAAAATCTCATTGCATATTTGATTAGAATTTCGCGCAGTTCTATTTACAAAATTATAGAACGAATAATTTCTAATACAAGTACGTTTATTGAGATATTTATAAATTTTAAATTCATCGAATAAAACTTTCTAACTAAACATTAGAGGGGAACTTACCATATACAGAAACAATTTCTGTTAGGACTAAAAAGAAACTAACAACTTTAAACACCATTTTTTAAATATTACTTACTATTAATTACAAGCATGCTCGTTTACTTATATACATCAACAAATTTATTTTTTTACAGAGGTTGTTGATAACCTTTATATAGTTGGTAATACCAATATATATTCCAGATTGCGGCTGTGGGTTTTCCCTCTGTGCACTTAGTAAAAACAACAATTTTTTATTGTTGTCCAGTTGTCCTTTTAACCCCGCGCCAATTTAAGTTAAATTTATCAGTCATTTTGAAGAACATTTTGTATTTTACAGGGTGACCAAAAATGAAACCTCATATTCTTTGGTGAATTTTAAGGGAAGTTGTTATAGCACGGCGCTCCTAGAGCACCCGCAAACGCCGCGAGCTTTATCATTCTCTCGTCGGTATCATTTACCCTTTTTTAGCCCAGTCGGTATCTGTTTCGGAATGGATGTTTTATATAGTAACACTAATTTTTGGTGGAAATAGTTCTAAATATTATGTAAAATGATAATTGCGATATGCACCCGCTGAAAAAGTTGTGCATAATTGTTAGTGCAAGAAAATGCAAAAAAAAATCAAAAAGGCGCATTTTTCTCCCTTATTTCATGTATAACTCGGAGAATATTGACATTAGAGAAAATAGTCAAAGGAAAAAAGTTTCGTTTTGAGATTCTCTTTAAAATAAAAGTGGTCGGAAATTTTTATGTGCATTATTGTTGCTGCAATACAGTACAGACCGGACCTTGACTTTAGAACAGCTATATAAAAAGTATGGCTCTGAGTACTTCATGATATGGTAGTATTGCAGAAATTTTTTCATCGAAATCGGGCGGGTAGATTTCGTATAATTCAATGGTTAATTAAGAAAATATACAGAATTACACTTATTTTTCAATTCTCTTTCACGATATGAATGAATATTTTGAGGTCCCAATTTTTATACATACCCTTTGAAGTCTCAACTAACAATCCCCATTTAAAAATTTTCGATTTTATCCATTTTAGCAACAATTAGAATTTTTTCAACAACACCAGCAGCAGCAGGAATAGCGACAGCAATAACATGTACAACAGCACCAACAGCAATAGTAAATTTGTACAGGACATAAGCTAATACAATGCGAAACATCGCCTTAATGTTAAAAATGTTGTCACCGCCGTTCTTGGTGGTGAAAATTTGAAATATTTGGAATTATTCAAATTTCGTGGCTGAAAACATACAGAGGTATTGCATTTTTGAAACCGAGAGAGTTGCACGAAACTAAATTTGTACAGG
>NW_019417882.1:0-32692 GCF_000390285.2 Anoplophora glabripennis
GGAAGGCTAAATACGATGGGTTGCGCCAGGTTCCCCAAAGAGATCGTTTACGATGCGACATTTTTACCTACCCCCGCACCATTCAGCCCTCGGCACGATGCGTTTCCACCTTGGCTCGGGTAGCTGAGCTGTTTCTTAGTTTTCACTACTCTCCCTCGACCTTTCCGGCTTGGGTGACCCTGCCAGGAGTGAACTTACTTGGCTTATTGTTGGAACGACTATCAGTAAATGTGGTATGTCCCATTTATTTCTTATTTAGTAAACCAACCAAACGTTTCTGAGTAACATCAAAAACATACATAAATGTCTTTCTGTATACATGCACAAACTCTCCATCTTGATCTGGCAGTTTATAGGATATGAATGTTTGCCTTTTGCTATCTGAGGCAGCTTCATAATTTCCATGGCGACGTCTTTTAATTTTCACCAAATTTATTAGGCCCATGAGATACGTCCCTTGTGTTTTGTAGTTTTCAGCATAAAATCTCTCAAAAAGTTGAAGCTTTCGTTCGTACGTTATTTTTTACAGTCAAAATAACACTTACACGACTCCTGAAAAAAATACGCAAATATTAGGTGCAGGACAACAAAATAATAATTTTACATTTACGTTAACTAAAACTACATAATAGTACCGTCTCTTTTTTACATGGAATAGATATTTCGCTTATTCAACGAACGACGTGTGCAGATTTATGCTCATGACTTGTTATACCGGACATTTTATCATTCACCGTCAGTTTAATTTAGAAACAACAAATACCTACCCGTTAAACGGAGCAGGAGTCACTACGTATTTCTTAAACTACTTACAGCCATAACCTATATTACTTACCTCTTGATTAGGTGGATTTTTAGGAAGAATTTCTCGTTTTTTCCTGTTAACGTATGCCTTCCCAGCATTCTTTTTCATTATCTGCTGTTAAATAAATAAAATTACACTTGTAACCTTTCTGGGAACATTGGCGATGGCACTTTAAACCTTTTTAAGCAAATATGCACGAAAATTAGATTTTGGTACTTCCAGTCTTCAATTAAATATTTCCTTACCTGTTTTACGTTTAATTTATATATATAAAATGTTTCACACAAATTAAATAAGTCAATCTGGAGATCTCTAGCAGAGGCTAGCAGTCTTTTCAACTTTTTTTGCAAATTGCAGAATAGTTCTCCTAGAAAAATTCCCTATATGATTACAGTACAAACCTAAAGTTTGATTCGTGTCCTATGTCTGGTTATTGAGATGTGACGTACATGAAATCTCATCTGTCACCACTGTTTCTAAATCAACTATACGGAAGATAAATAAGATAAATTTTACAATAATGCTCCTAAGTATGTTTGCATTTCTGTGGTGGTTAATTGTCACCCAGCTTTGTGGGTGTCACCTATCCAGAAGCGGGATATGAAAATTCTAAAAAAAAGATAAAACAATTCAGGGTTTACAACTATATTTGAGAAACCAAAGTTATGTTTACGTAAATAATCTTCAGCATACTGGCAGATAATAGGGTCATTTTTATTATTAAAGGATGCTTTGTCCGCGTGCATTTTTGGAAACACCTCTTTCGTCAATCTCAGTTTATTCAAAAACAGTTTTCGAGATTCTTTAAAAATCCATTGATTTTGTCCTAAACTTCCGATGTTATATTTTTCACCATTATGTGGACTTAGGAACATTTTTTTGAGTGTTTTCTGAGCGATATCAACCGATATATACCTTTGCAAAACGTAGGTACATGGCGTGAACTCTTGAACTTCGTTGCTTCCGTATTGTTGTATAGCTCTTTGAACCGGTCTGACTTTATTTTCTTCAAGCACAGTTAACTTCTTTTCCTTTCTTATGAAATTTATCATATGTTTTCGTTTTATTATCCCCCTTCGGAAGTTGCAAAATGTTTCTAACATAATCTTCCTCTCTATGATTTCGATACAAATGTCGTGAGAAATTTGTACAATCGCGACAGCAATAAACACATCTGTCTTTTTTATCCCATATCCTAGTTATTATGTGACTAACGGCGACTACTTTCTCTGAATCACCTATTAGCCCAACACACTAATCTGCAAAAATTTTGAAGTTTAGTTTGTGATCCATCAAATACAGGTATCGCATCTAGAAAAGATTTCGCTTCGTTAATGTTATACCGAACCCGCCTCTCACAGGTTACTCTATAGGTTCTCTTGAAGTGGAAATCAGGTAAAATTTCAGGCTAAACTTCTTTATTGCATACACCATATGATTTAACATTAACTTTATCCCTTTTTTGGGGAACTATCGGAAAAACACAATAAAATAACAACAACAAACAAACTGCCTCGTTCTCTCCCCGTCGTATGTCGCAAGGCACTCCCCACTTCACTACACCAAGTTACTTTAATACTAAAGGTGGGCTCGTTACAATGTTTGTCATATTAGAGTTAGAATTATTACTGAATGAATTTGTTAACTGGTTTACTAAACTATCTATTTCGTTTTGATTTAGAGTCTAACACCGACAGGGACCTGGTATGGATTTTTTACTCGTAATCTACGTTGAAAATTATTTTCTTTTGGCATCTGAACAATTGCCTCGTTTTCAGCCGAATTGACTCATGAACAAATCTGTCTAAACAGTCACTCGACAAAGAATTTCAATCGAGTTAACTCTTGAATAGAGTTGACTGAACAATCACTCGGCAAAAGAAACACATTGCACAGAGAGAGAAAAAAAATGTATTTTGTCTGACCACTCGCTTCGTTGAACAGATTCGTCTGAACAGTCGCTCTACAAAAGGAGCACTTGTGAATTCAGAACAATAAAGTTACCTAACTATAAAAATTTCACTTTGTCTGAAATATTTAATTTTAATTTATTCTTAACTAATTCCGATTATACACAGGCAAGTGTAAACCGAAATGTTTTTTCGTCGCAAAAGTATATCTAAATAAGTATATATCAATTTTGCGAAGAAAGGAGTGGAAAAGTAAAAGAAACTTACTTCTGACTGTCAGGCATCGATTCTTACGTTCTTAGCGTCAAGTTAACCAACCCCTTGAAGTTCTGCTCCGATAAATTTTGCCTGAGAGCTAGGTAGTTCTAGATTTATGATGTTTTAATCAACAAGAAATCAAGTTCACAATTACAAGTTAAAGGACCCCGCACTTTTCTTATGGAAAAGTAGTTTCAGTTAAATTGGCTGAAATTTTTATATGTTTCAGCTGTTAACTTGCCGATCAAAACTCCCCGTTGATGGCGCAATATACAAAAGTTCAATAACTCTGTATTCGCAGAGGTAAAAATGTTATTTAATATTTTTTACCCTTTGCATTTGCATTACCCAAGGTGTACCAAGTGGAGGTTGCAAAATCGCTTTTTTTACAGTGTCTCAAAAACTAATTGTACGTGTGAAAATGGTTGAGTTTAGGCCTGAATCTTGATTTGGTCATTGCCTGCATTAATATGTGACAGATGCATAAAAGAATTAATAAAATATTTACTCCTTTATTACAATTTATAGAAAATCAATAGATTTATATGCCGTCAACTAGAATAATTTAACGGAAATCTGCAGTCAAAAGAACTGCTGACAGTTTCGAATACAGACTGTAACACGCCCTACCTACCATTAGTTTTAGTTAGTTTTAATTTTGTGTCGGTCGCGGGAAGGAGTAGTGTGCGCGCCTGCGTGTGGGCCGGTGAGACGCAACAAGTACGGGGAAACGGTCAGTCGGGTAGTGATTAGTGATGTCAAATACAGTTAATTTTTAGTACTCAGGGTACTCGTTACTTTGTATCCGTTACTGAGTACAGTTACATGTATAGTCCGGCCGGCACGATATGCGGCTTTTTTTCTACGCTGATTTCCCCCAAAAGTCAACCACACGCTCGAAATACCCTACATTGTCAATATTAGCAAATAAACTTTTATCCATCGTGGCTACATCTGTTCCAAGTGAACGTATATTCTCTAAGGCAGGTCAAATAATAACAGAACGGCGCAATAATCCAAGTATGTAAATGTATGTTGGATATTTATTTTTTCGCTAAGTATTTCTATTTTTATGACTAATTTTTATAAGACAAGAGTAGAATATATATATTTTTTGTGTTTAAAATAAATAAATTTAGAAAATAATTATTCATTTAAATGTTAATAAATACAGGGTGGGCCACCAGTAACTCCTCGGTCGCTAGTGACCAAACGGCAAATGTTACAGAAACCTGTATAGGTGGGTATGTGTAGGTTGATTACGGCTACATTTTAAAAATATTTTGAAATATACAGGGTGTCCAGGAAAAGCGTACCATATCAAAGTTATGTTTTTTTAAATGGAACACCCTGTATTTTACTGCATTTTTGAAAGCACCGTAAAAAAATAGGTGAACTTTATTAAAGGTTCTGCATACCTAGGACTTACAGTTTGTGAGATATTTCAATTTTAGTGAAAATGCAGGCATAGCGTAGAAATTTAATATTAGCAATAAAAAAATAATTTTAAGGAAGCAGCTTTGGAGGGTCTATTTTAGATCCTTGAAGTTATAAATTGTTATATTTGTCGTCACTTAGTATTATACAGGGTGTTCAAAAAACTGCTGAATACTTCTCTCAACTTTAAACAGCAATAACTTGGTTATTTTAAATGGAACACCCAGTATATTTTTACTTTGGGAGTTGGGAAATTTAAAACTCTTTCAAACTGTGTATAGGTTCCCTATACCTATCTCTAACGGTATTGGAGATATTTGTGCCGTTTCGTTTTTTATCGATTTTTTTTTTAAGATGTATCCACGTGTCTTTATCGAGGTCTTTACTGAATTGGTTTGGGTTCTTCTTGATGACGTCTCTTTAAATATATTGAGAAAAATGAGGATGCAATTAGATGGCGCACCTGCAAATTTTTCATATTCAGTGAGAAATTATTTAAATCGAAAATTTAGTAATAAATGGATAAGTAGGAATGGTGCATGTCAGTGGCCACGTAGGTGTCCAGACCTCACCGTAATGGACTTCTTTGTTGCGAGCTATATAAAAAATCTTGTATACAATGTTCCACCTATTACTTGCGATGATATTGGAGGGAAGGATTAGAGATGCATTTGCGTGAGAATATCATTTGAAGATAGAATAAGATGCTGTATTCAGGAGAATGGTTATCAATTCGAACATCAATTAAAATTTTTCTTTGTTTTTTCTAAAAGTAAAAGTTCCTTTTATCATTATCATGAAAATATTCAAAAAAGTTTTCTAATAAAAAATATTATTTTATAAGCCGAATAATTATAAAAAGTTATTAATTTTGTATAAATATGTTTGTAGTAAGTAACTGAATTATTTATGAACATGAAAAATATTTATTAAAGAAAATTTTACTTTTAGAAGAAACAAAGAAAAATTTTAATAGATGTTCGAATTGATAACCATTCTCTTGAATACAGCATCTTATTCTATCTTCAAATGATATTCTCACATTCCTTAGAATATTTGGGGTGATTGTGGCAAATGCATATCTAATCCTTTCCTTCATATCATCGCAAGTAGTAGGTGGAACACTGTGTACAAGATATATTTTTATACAGCCCGAAACAAAGAAGTCCATTACGAGAGGTTTGGACACCTGTGGTAGCCACTGACATGAACCATTCTTACCTACTCATTTATTACTTAATTATCGATTTATATAATTTCTCACTGAATATGAAAAATGTGCAGGTGTGCCATGTATTTGCATTCACATTTTTCTCCTTATATTTACAGAGACGTCATCAAGAAGAACCCAAACCAATTCAGTAAAGACCTCGATAGAGACACGTGGATACATCTTACAAAAAAAATCGATAAAAAACGAAACGGCACAAATATCTCCAATACCGTTGGAGATAGGTATAGGAAACCTATATACAGTTTGAAAGAGTTTTAAATTTCCTAACTCTCAAAGTAAAAATATACTGGGTGTTCCATTTAAAATAACCAAGTTATTGCTGTTTAAAGTTGAGAGAAGTATTCAGCAGTTTTTTGAACACCCTGTATAATACTAAGTGACGACAAATATAACAATTTATAACTTCAAGGATCTAAAATAGACCCTCCAAAGCTGCTTCCTTAAAATTATTTTTTTATTGCTAATATTAAATTTCTACGCTATGCCTGCATTTTCACTAAAATTGAAATATCTCACAAACTGTAAGTCCTAGGTATGCAGAACCTTTAATAAAGTTCACCTATTTTTTTACGGTGCTTTCAAAAATGCAGTAAAATACAGGGTGTTCCATTTAAAAAAACATAACTTTGATATGGTACGCTTTTCCTGGGCACCCTGTATATTTCAAAATATTTTTAAAATGTAGCCGTAATCAACCTACACATACCCACCTAAACCGGTTTCTATAACATTTGCCGTTTGGTCACTAGCGACCGAGGCGTTACTGGTGGCCCACCCTGTATATAAATAATTTACTTAAAAAGTATCAGTATCGATTACTTTTCTCATCGATTACTCAGTATTCGTTACTTACTCAAGTAACGGATAAAAAGTAACGAATAATTACAATATTGACATCACTACAGTCGGGCAGTGTTTGTTGGGTAACCGAAGGAGATCGTCGTATACATCAGAGCGGCGAACCAGATGTCGTCAGGAGACGACCTGGATAATTGGAAGCTACAAATCGACCCAACTCCAGCAAAGTAAATAGCCTGCAGTAAGGATCGGTGGCAGTAAGTTAGCCGCATGTACCGAAATTTTGTTCAATAAAGTTGTTCTGGTAATATTTCTGCCTTATTCCAACCTCAAACTGCCTGAGAACCCACACTTACACTACGAGTATAGGTGGTTAGCTACAAGACTCAATTCGAATTCAGAGCCCTGAAGTCAACGTAACTCGAAAACTATGAACTTTTGGATATTGTGCCAATGGAGACTTTCGATCGGCAGGTTAACAACTGTAACATAATTTCAGCCAATTTAACTGAAACCACTTTTTCATAAGAAAAGTGCGGGGTCCTTTCACACTGAATGGAATAAGCGAAGCAGTTCTCTTATATAATAGAAATAAAGCATTCTTAGCAAAAGTTAAGGAGATTGACTTTTGTATCTAGTTTATCTAGTTATTATAGCAGAGAAGTTAATGATTATGAAAAATAAAAACATAAAAATGTTTTGAATATTTTGAACTCTTTCTCATAGTAGCCGCAACTACACTTTTTATTATTTTTCACATTATTTAATTTTCTACCTTTATAACCCGTTCAGATTTTGTGTTCCACTTTATATTTAATGATAGTGGAGATCATTGACTTTTCGGGATTATAACATTATAACTGTGATTCGGACTTTTGACATTACCGTCACTTACATTTCTCGGATGGCTGGATAGGTAAATTTCCACAACTTATTGATTTTGTCGCGTTATCGCTCCTCTCGCCTGATTGGCCGGCGTGGCGGGGGGTGTTTCCGTACGCACTTCAGGTCGTAACGCATAGGGCGTAGCCGCGTCACGCCGCAAAAGCCGTTGGAGCGCCTGCTGGGACCTCTCAGTCGTCTCCTTAAGTACCTGGAGGGAGTTAGTAGAAACGGGTTTATCCGGGTCGACAGTTGGCCGAGGAGTTGGGAAGTGAGTTGTCCTGACCACCCCGCAGCTGCTCTTTCCACCGAGAATGCGGCGATCGAACCGACATACGGCGGTGTTCGTTCTACCTCCTGATCCGAGGAATCTGAAGAAGGACTAGGGGAAGACGACATACGAACTAATTTATTCTCCGTCCAAGACATGGTGTAAGAGTTCAATCTCTACCGAAGTAGGTGTAATAGTTCAAAGTTCCGGGTTTCAACTGACCCTTTACGTAGCACTAAGTTACTGAGAGTTCGAGGACTCTGTATAGCACTGAATTTACTAGAGCTCGAGGACTCTGTCTAGCACTGAATTTACTGATTAGCACTAGGTCTTTCTAATTTGAAAATAGAATTTGAAGGCAATGCAAAACCTTGAATGTTTATATATATATATATGAGTTCTAGGACTCTTATAGTTCTTAACACTAAATGTTTATAAAAATATTGCTGAACTTTGACCCAAAGGTTAGCTATGGCACGGCCTCTTAAGAGAGTGCTCGTGTATGTATTTATATGAATATATATTATTATTTATTGCTATTGGGGACGGAGGTATTGACACCGTCTCGCGTCGCACCAATGCTTAAAGTAATCTTTGTTTGGCGAGGAAAGAGAAACTCGAAATGAATCTTTTTTGGCGAGGAAAGAGAAACTCGAAGGAATCTTTTTTGGCCCCTGGCGGCATGGGTCCTCAGTGGAGGCATCGGGAGTTCTAATCGAGCTCCACGTTGGAAACCATGTCGCAACCTGTGATCTAGGATGTCAGTTCCCTTGACCGGGTTCCGCGGCAGAAACGCACGGAGTTCACGGGGATCGTCGCTATTGACGCCCGGTCGCACTANTATGTATGGATTTATTAATGGCTAGTACTACATGTGCGTGGAGTGACAGCAAGTAAGAACAGTTTGTTACAATACTATATGGAAGGAGCGTCGTAGCTATGAGAGTTCAAATTCGGACGTGCGCACACACTGAGCGGGGTTCCAATCCCGCCTATAAGACTGCAAATGCCCAGAGTAGACGTTCGATCACCTTCGGATTCGACGACCAATCTCCCCTTGTTTTGGCGGTGGAACTGGCTTGTCTCCGCAGAAAGATTGCTGGAAATTCGGTCCTTGTCGACTCTGGGGGGCGCTTGTAGGCGGCTCGGGGTGTGCATAATAGGTATCTAAAAATGAGTTTATATTAATAGTCGCCCGTTAGGCGTGTCGGCGAACAGCGTCGGGCTTCTGTCCATCCTTGGAGCGGCTTCGGGACGGCAATTCGGAAGATCATCGATTTTATGGCTTTGCCGGCCCCTGGCGGCGGATCCCGTGGAAATTCTGCTCTTTTGGAGGCTGATTCGTCTGAATTGGGTGGAGACGGTTCGAATGAGCTCGTCCAGAAGGTCGAGGGTCGCTGGGAACCATTAGTGAGTGGAGGCGCCTCGAAAATATGGAAAGATTGGTGAATCTTCACTTTATCGGCTCTGGCGGCCGATCCATTAGAGGTGTCCCTTTTTGACTTGGTTTCCGTCGAATTGGGTTGCGGCGGTCCTAACGAGCCTATCCAGAGCGTCGTAGGTCGCCAGGAACGATTGAACAGCGGTAGCGGCTCAAAATACGGAAAGATCAGTGAATTTTCACTTTATCGGCTCTGGCTGCCGATCCTTTGGAAATATGTCCAGTTTCGACTTAGTTTCTATCGAATTGAGTTACGGCGGACCTAACGAGCCTATCCAGAACGTCGTAGGTCGCCGGAAACGATAATTAGCTGACAGCGGCTTGGAAAGTGGAAAGATACGTAAAATCCAACTTTCAGCTTTATGTGTGCCAGAATTCATGGTAAAGCCTAGGGAGTTCCTAATTAGGTCTAACATGCCTTATCTCGTGCTTGGTTGTCGCAGAGACGTATTTTTGGGTAGTTTCCAGCCAGATTGGAAAGATACGTGAATTTCGAAATCGCTCGAAAAGCTTATATTACGACAATATTAATTGATTTTCAATTATTGTTATTTTAGGAGCTGACTGGCGATATTAGTGCTTCAGAAATTTATGAGAGACTAGCTACGGATCTCGGATATTAATTTTATTGAAGTACAAACAATTGAAAGGTTGCTATGGAACTTGTTAAACAAACTTTTATGAACTTTTAATTTTTAAAATATTGACTTTCAGCATGTTTTAAACTGCATGATCGTTACAAATTTAGATTCCATGCATTTTTCTACGTTTTTTGATACCAGTAGCTTATTTCTAGGTTAACTTTCCAAATCTTATCAAATTTTACTTAATTTTGAAAATTGTAGTTAAATTACATTAAACAGCTTAATTTTCTGAGTGTCTGTCCATTCACTGTCTTTAGTATTACCCTTTTTTTACTTTTCAAACAGTCTCTATCTGTTTTTTGAAAGTAAACGGCTGAAAATTTCTAGGTTCACCGATTCACCGAGTACTTTTAAAGCTTACACAGAAATTTGAACTTGTTGGAGTTTAAATACAGTTTATGATGTTATGAAGGTCTTTTACACTCTGCACATACCTACTATTTTGCAGTTCTCCAACACTTTTAAAAACTAGAAATTTACAAATTCTGACAACATTTAAACGATATATGAAACCTTTTTCAGTGGCTCAGATGCTATATTTTAATATTATACCAGACTTATTGCATGTTACTTCTTTATGTGTAAAACTCCGTTGCCTTCCGTCAATAACTTGTCAAAATTCTGATATTATTGAATGGTCGCAATTTTGATAGTTGAGACGTTTCATATAAAAATTTTTAGACTTATACTATTACAAACTTAATTTATATGTAAAAATGTCCTTCATTTTACTTTAATCTGTATTCCAGACCATCTTTGTGTCAGATTTTACTATACTACAGTCTTTTTATATGTCCAGATTTAGTACCCATTGCTACCTTAATCCTACTACCTAGGGCTAAATCTAGCTGTAATATGCGACTCCGATGTTATAACCGTCTAAAACATTAAAAGGCTGTAAATCTTGCTTAAAAGACTTTAAATCTTGAGTAAACATCTTTAATAGTTTGTTATACGTTGTGTACACATTTGATTTTTTCGGTATACAAGCTGTAATTCCCTGTTGACGTAAAGACATAGTCGATGTCGTCGTTGATGAATTGGATGTTGTGTGTGAATGAGATTCTTGGGCTGTGATGTTATTGTCTGCCAAATCGACTGTAGTACTTGATCTGTTTCATTAACAGGACATTGTATTGGTTCGCTACCTGATGTTAACGAAAGGGATTAGTCAACATAGGGGAAATGTGTCTTAAGGAAATTTTCCTATAACTTTCTAAACTATATATACGTATTAAAGTGAACTGGTTATGTATTTGATTCTCAGTGTTAATACACTTGCCTTGGCTATAATGATTTTTAGAACAAATACAGAAAATTAATCTGTTGTATGTTTTTTGAAATATGCTAAGGGGGCCATCATAGGCGCCTATAGTCCTATGATGGATCCTGTGTACTTGTGGCCCTGTAATGTGGAAAAACAACATTTAACTTTCCAAAGATTTATATTAGGTAAACAAAAAAGGTATGTAAGAAACAGACGAAAAAACACTGCGTGTCATAGGAACCATGTTTAACCGAACGGATAATTTACCGAAACAAAAGAAACATTATTTGCATAGTTCACAAACAAATATTTTACACTTGCTGCTAACTCCGGCGCATTCATTGTGGCATCAGGAACTGCATATTTGACAACGAATCCATTTTTCTCGCGTTTTTGAATGTGAGAATGGTTCATTGCAGTAAATGCAAGCTACGTCCTCTGATCCATCATCTTCAAAGGCCTCGATAATCTCTTCCTCGTCAGCATCATTGGTATTAAACACTTGCTTTTTGGCTTTTCTAACTTCTTGTTTTCTTATTTTGATAGCTTTTTGGACAACTTTTCCTTTATGTTCAGGTGTCGAATTTAAGTACCCGGTTTTTCCACGTTTCCTACATTTTTCTAACCTGTTTAAATTTAAAAATATCGATGATGGTCCATCATTGGCGGGGGTCCATCAAAGGCACATTTCCCCTATGTTTCTTCATATTTAAATTTGTGGTTTTGTGATATATTTTTTGGCATATATTACATTTTGCACGATGTTTCTCAGAGCAGGGAGTAAAGAAGTTCCATATGTCGCTGGTTCTTTGGCGTTTTGATGTTTATGGCAAGTAATACCTCTACTATACGTACTAACAGCAGAAAAACTAATAATACACCTGTACTAACAATAACTTAACTCAAATGATTCTTTTCATAGAATAAGGTTTTTAGTAGGGATAGAATGGACATTCGCGTTGTACGGGTCGAACAACCATTTGTGGTGCCATATGTTGTCTATGAAATAAGCTCTTCCCATTGTAGCAAGCTTGTAGAGATAGTTTCCTACGCATAGTCTCAAGTATTGTTCAAGCTTTAGAGATTGTATAATAGGTGTCGCCCCAAGTGTTTTCGGGACGATATTTAAAATAAAAATCTATATTATTTTTTTAAGATTTGCTTTTTATTTATTTTTTTAAAGATCATATAATTTATATTAGTTTTTTAATTGTTTTATTTCTCCAAATAATAAAAAAACCAAAAAAATTGTATACTTGTTTTATTTTAAATGTTATATAATTTTTAATTATTATGGGGTACATTAACCAAATTTTCAGTTTTTAATTTTTTGTTGTTTTATTCTAAATTGGTGAAATTCTTCATCTTGAGGCCTTAATGCTGTCGTTCTTTCTAGCCTTTCCCTCAATTCCCTTTTAATTGCGGTTCCTCTTGATGTATAAGACCGCTTGTCTTTGTAAATGTGGGAGGTGTCTAAATGGCTAAGTCACTGGCACTGGCTCAAGTACGATGTCATCTAATATAAAATATTAAAAATAATAATTATTAGCTAATTATGCATTATATCATGTTTACCTTCTTGTTCCCTATTGTCGAAATTTCTTTCATCAGCACCATCCTGTGATGTATTTGACTTTTTATTTTTATTTTTCGTTGGTAGTGTTTCCAGATTGGTATTCACTGGCTGAAGAAATACATTATCTATTACAATGAAAATTATTAGAAATAATAATTATAACATTATCTTATTATTACCTTCATGTCCCCTTTCTATAGGCACATCATAGTCGAGGAAATAATTATGATTTGTATTACCTACTGTAATAACAGTATCACTGTCTATTGTGTCTTTAATTTCTATGTCTAAAGTAGCATCCATTATGTCTAAATTGTCTTCTGTTGGTGGCTTGTAATGCCCACCAGTGGTAGCCATACGAGATAATTTTTCAGCTGAAAGCTCTTTTCTTCTTCGGGACTTCATGTTTTCCCAACTTTTTTTTAAGTAAAAAAATGATAAAATTATGAAACGCCGTATTACATAAGACAAAAATAATGTACAGGGTGTATTTAAATGGAGGGGCACAAATGATACCGTGGGTGAAAATAAGTAACATACCTATATCCCAAGTCGCATAATAAAAAAGATACGGGGGTGTCAAAGTGAAAAATAAAAAATGGTTTTTCCTTAATAATTTCTATAATTTTAGTCAGAAATGTTTCAAATTTTCAACAGAGGTTTTTTAATGATGGAAAAAATAATATAATAATGAATTGTTTGAAGTAAATTGCCCTTCTGAAGATGTTTGGCTTTAGGTGATAAATTTACTTCATAATGATCATAATTTAAACTGTCGTAAAATAAAAAACATTACTTTCAAGTTTAACTAAAATTAAATCAAATTTTGAATACCAAAATTTAACTATATTATAGTTACTTAAGTGGTATTTTTTCATTTATCATTGTTTTCGGCTTATTATTGGGCATATTAAGCAAATTTTGCTTACATTTTACTACTGCTCATAGTAGATCTACTACCCCTACTTGTTTCAGGGGTACACTCGACAGTATCTTTAGTAGTGCTAGGAGTACACTTAATGGTATCGGAGATGTAGAGCACGTAGTTTACATATCGCTTCGTTGATAGAAAAGTGATACATTTAAAAAAACCCTAATTTTCAGTAGAGCAAATTTAAAATTATGAATTAAATATATTATAGAATAAAGGCCGATTTTTCTTTAAATTAACCTTTATGTTTGTTTATAACCTTATATTGTTCTCTTATAAAGACTTTACATAAAAATATATAATACCAATGCATTAAAAAAATACATTTTTTTACCCGAAACCCCAGGCTAATTAAAGTTGTGACACTTTTCCATAAATACATTTCTTATTTTATATTAAAATGGCGGTCAAAATAATATAAGTTAAATAAGTTAAAGGTTTTTAATAAAAAAATTTGTTTATAACAATCACAAAAATGATTTTTTAAAGTAACAAAAACTGGTTGTTTTTTTACGGATGATGTATTGCTTCTTATAAACTATTGTAAAAGTCGGCATAACAAACAAATATGTTTTTTTTATTCAGCAATTCTAAAAGCCCTTTTTTCTTTTTTTCCGAGATTTTTATATAGCCTCTCTAATTTATAGTTTATTTGCTTTACTGATGTTCTAGATCTCTTTATTTGAACTTCAAGGAAGGCATTTTGAATGTCGCTAGTCTTGTAGAGAATTCTAAATGGATCTTCTCTATTAATTTTTAGGACCATAATTTTCGAGATCATGTTTTCATTATTTTTATTGTTTTCCATACTTCTGATTTTATAAGTTAGCTGCTTTAAGTCAACAAAATCAGAAAAAACATTTTTTTTACCAAATACGGTTTTCCAGTTTTCTTTGCACTCTTTATTATGACGTATTGTGCAGGTAAAAAAAAAAATTAGGTCCAGATTTTAGGGATCGTTTAGTTTGGCGTTCAATAACAGAATGGGCGTTGTCGCCCTCATTTTTACGTGTGCCCAATTATAAGAAATTTATGGGTTAAGGTACACCGGGGTAAGTAGAACCGCAAATTTTCAAAGTACAACTTTAAACTGATTTTTTTTTAAATGTGCCATTACATCTGCATAATATTAATTACGCTTAGTTAAGGTACATTTTTAGAAGGATATTTTACACATACAATCACCTAACGGACCAACTTTTTTTTCCTATTTTTTTTTATTTTGACACTGCATAGGTACCACTTGCCCCACGTGCATGGGGTAAGTGGAACCTTCGGCTCATTTTTCTATTAAGAGTGTATTTCATTTTGATGGGGAAAGTGTAAAAAATAAGTTTCATGTGCGTAAGAAAAATCCTTTATTAAAAAAAAATATATAACAAATTTAGCCTGTTATAGCTATCAAAATTTACACTAAATATTATTTTGTGCCTTGTTATGGACGGCGTGGGTAAATGCATATAGATTTCATCTTTTTCTATGATGCTTTTGTCCTCAACAACAGGCCAGTAAAAGCTCGACGTCTTACCAAATCTGCGACAAAATTTTGCCCCCAGGAATGGTTCTTTCTCTGTCAGCTGTCCCACATACATTTTTATGGCCTTCTCCTGCTTAAATTTGACCACAATCCAGTCACCAACATCTAGTTTTTATAAGTCCAACTGCATTTGATTTAAGAAGCCGATTTCCTGATTCATCTCTTCTATTTCGTCTTCACAATTATCAGAGGAAGTGCTTTGAAAATCACCAAAACTATCTTCATCCCTACTGTAATCCTCAGAAAAGGTGGATTTCTTTTTTAAAACTTATTTTTTCCATTTTATTCTTTCTGTAGTATTTTTCTTCCTCAAGTCTTTTTTTCGAGTATTGTAAGTTCTCATCATCGCTGCTACTATGGTCTCTTTTTTTCTTATTCTTTGTTGGTTTCTTGTTTAATTTTTTGTTTTGTATTTCCTTTAGCTTAGCTGTACCTTCTTCGGAAGTGATCACTTCAGCACCTCTGCAGATCTTCCTTCTGCTTGTAGAAACTTTTGGTGCTTGCTTAATTTGTTCCAACAGTAGTTCTTCGAAAGATTTTTTCTGAAAGTTTGTCGACGATTCCGTAGATGTGGACGGTTTCGCGGATGTCAACGGTATTGCTAAATTTTCGTTTGCATTAGCGGTTGTTGTAGGTGTCGTAGCTATATGTGGTTCTTCACCTGCCTCAGTTTCGCACCAGCGTTTGTAAGCTTGTGGCTCGTAGCTCTCAATAGGTACAACAGTGTCGCAAAACGGATAGATTCCTGCTTTCTTAAATCCATGTTCAAACAACGTGGGATCCAGATTTTTCCAAATTTTGGATATAATAGCTGCAAACACCGTTTTTGGAAGTTTAGAACCTTAGTTCTTCCGTTGCCATTTTACGAGCTCTTCGTCCCATTTCTGGAGTATATGGCTTGAGTGGGGAGAGTAAAATAGCTGTGCCGATTCTGCTCCACAATTCAAGATGGCGACTGGAGCAGGATCGGCATAGCTTTCAGCCGGCTAGAAGTATTATTTATGTATGGATTTATTATTAGTAGTAGGGTTGTTGATGATTTTTTAGCATTTCTTCTGATACAATGAGTGGTCAAAAGCGGGTTGTGTTTAACTTGGATAATAATAAAACTTATATACTTATGGACCCCGATGGATGGAAATTGGATGGAATTGATCAGTGATAGAGCTCACTTTCAGAAAAGAATTAACGATGTATCATTTACTATAAGTAGTATTTTAGATAATAATAATCGATCGCGTATTTACTATGAAAGATTTTGTTAACATATTTCTAACTATAAAATAAAGTTTTATACTCATATTTGTGTATTATTTTGAGGACACCTAACCTGTCTGGTGTGTGTGCTGGTATAAAAGTAGGTGACTTTAGACTTCTTCAATCATTATTACTAAAGACCGGATTATATGCAACAAAAAAAGCCCAAAAAAATGCATGCAAATATGCAATAAAAATAGCTAAAATATGCACAAAAATCCATAAAAAGTGGCAACATGAAATAATAAAAGAAGTCGTATTTTAGTAATTTTCTTCATCAGCTGAATAGAATCATTCAACGCCAACCCATGAGTTTCAAGCGTTTTAATACTCTCAGGCAAAATGAGTGTAAATCACAGCTAGATTTTTTTTAATACTAGCATCGTCGAATGCTTCCTTGCAAACTGCCAAAGCCTCTGCACTATCGAAGTCGTTGACTACACCCTTGATGGCGTCGAAATGTTCATTGTAAAACATCACAGCTTCGATCCACGTTCCCCAACGTGTTACCACTGGCTCGGGAGGTAAAGGAACATTTGGCAGTTTTTCTTTGTAGGCTTTAATACGAGCAGGCGCCTTAAGGAGCACTTTCTTTGTCGATGAAATCAGTTTATTTACATTCCCAAATGTAGATCTCACTTCTTCGGCGAGTCTGTGTACTCCGTGAGCGAAACACGTACACTTGTAATAATTTATTACATTAGAATTGTGCTGAACAGTTTTATTTATTGATTGCAATATGCCTGTTCCAGTAAAGTATAAGTGCATCAAATGCGGAGGAGATTGCGACCTACCAAACAGAAAATGTTTCCCATGTGAAACTAAGGATTATTTTAAGGATGCAGATGGATCNTTATTACATTAGAATTGTGCTGAACAGTTTTATTTATTGATTGCAATATGCCTGTTCCAGTAAAGTATAAGTGCATCAAATGCGGAGGAGATTGCGACCTACCAAACAGAAAATGTTTCCCATGCGAAACTAAAGATTATTTTAAGGATGCAGATGGATCGAAGCATGTTCCTAGTTCTTACTTTGATAAAAATAATTCCAAGTAACTGTTGTTGCTAGCGCGTCTAATGTTATAGTGTTTTTTTAAATTACATTTGTTTTAATATGGGAATTTCATTACTTTTTGTTATATAAAAATTAAACACAGTGTGCTTTTAAAATACTATTTATTAAAACAATACAATATAATTCAAACATTATTTTGTGATAGATTTAACCACATTTGCAAATGTGGTAGCCAATTGCTGAGATCTTCGTTTGGAACGTTATTCCAATTTGATTCCTCTTCCTCCTGTTGAGCATTCGATGGCCCATCGTTAACAGTGCTCCGTTGTTCATCATTGATACGCTCCCGGTTTCTCTGAATTACATTCCTGAGATCATCATTTGGAGCGTTTTTCCAATATGATCCCTCTCCCTCCTGTTGAGCAACCCATGTCCTATTGTTAACAGTGCTCTGTTGTCCATCATTGATGCTCTCCCAGTTCCTCAGATTTAAATTTTGTTGCTGATACAGGCTGCATTTTATCAAATGTTCTACCAACCAACGTCGTAAAAAACGATTACGGGCAACTAATTGTTGCTGATACAGGCTGCGTCTACATTTTTTTAAATGTTTTGGCAACCGACGTCGTAAGAGACGATGATTGGGAACTAATGGACAATTGACAAAATCTGTAACAAATATATATAGTCAAAAACTAGATAATCACAAAAAAATAATTTATTATTTCCGAGATATTAAGGTTTCAATTATTACTTACCCCTGTAAACCATATTAATAAGAAAATATATATTTTCAAGTTATATAATTAAATGTTGAAATAATGATACATTTACTTGTTTAATGCAGGTATATATATCCTGATAGCCTAGCCCTTCCACTATAAAAAGTAGGAGGGTAAATAAGATAGAGGAGGTACTGGAGAAATATGGTCGGGTAAGGTATATATACATATATGAGACTTATTTGACCTCAGTTATAACATTCATTTACATTCAACATGGATCTGCAAAAGTTGAACAAGGCAACTTCATATAAAGAACTGAAGAATATTAAAGATTTACATATAAATCAAAAGTATAAAATAGTGAAGCTGAGGTTTAGTAAAACCAAATTTGATGACGGTATTGTGGACGAAACTGAAAATTTTACCTGCTACTTACCAAGAAGATTTTACATACATTTTGAAAAGGAAGGTATTGAAAACTTTAACGATGCATTAAGAAGTCGACCTGTATATATGGTTAGTAAAGGAAAAATTGGTACAACAACGAACATTATATTTATTCAAGATGATGCATGAAAATGGATTAATTAAATGATTATTAATATTTGATAATGTTATGTATTTGAAATAAACTTTGTCTACAATGCCTTATATTCCATGTGAATGTTTTGCATAAAAATATTTGTATTGCATGTTGTTTATTCTACCCCGTACATATACTATAAAATAAATCCTTATATACTATACTTTCTGTTCCAAGTAAATTATGCAGTGAATGTTTTGTCATAGTTTTTCTTCAAAAACTTGTAAACAATTTTTATCGAACCTTGTATAACACTGAATCTGAAGACAAATAATTTTGAACATTTAGTAACTGAATAATCCAAAGTTTATCTAATAACATGGATGATATGTGCAAAGATGTCTGCAATAAAACATGAAAACAGATACAAAAGTTGATCAAACCAACAAGGTTTTAGGTACTGAAATCTATGAAAATATCTATTTTTTGTAAATACACATCCACATGTAAATAATCTTATAACATATACTTTCATAATCATACATATAAAATTATTTATTTTTATTTGTAAATATGTGAAAAAATTGTTAGAATGTAGGGTTAGGATAGCTGAAAACACATGTTTTACAAACGTGTCTTTAAAATAATTATTTTATTTAAGCAAAACTTAAATAGTAATGAATATACATCAAGGATTTTATTTGGGTGCTTATTTTTGTCCTACATGTTTTAGTTTTCAAGATTTCAGTACCTGAAACCGACTGAAATTTGTTTATTTCTCAGCCAGGAATTCAACCACCTTACACATGACTGGTGCATTGCGTTTAGAATTTAAAAAACATAAAACACTAAAACAAAAAACACCATGAATATTCTAACAACGTTATTTAGGTAATATTTGTTTTTAATTTAATTTTTAATATTTGAAATGTAAACTATAATCAATTGTATTAATTAATAATATTTTATATGATGATAAAAAAACACTACTTCTTTTAATATGGTTTATTTAATTAATATGTAGCATATATTTTTATTTTAATGTTCACAAGAAAATATATTTGTAATAAAAATATTTTTTATTTTACTTGTCAAAAACTAGGTAATCACAAAAAGAATGTTTTATTATTTCATATATATTTTAGGTTTCAATTGGTAAAGAAAACAAATGAATAAATAATAATACTATATTTAAATATATTTTTTTAAACTACACTACAAATATAAAATTTATTACAATACAATATATAAAAAAGAAGATTAAAAGCATCTGCAATTTAATAAAATTAATAATAATAAAATATTTTTATATTTAATTATTAATTTCACTAAATTTTGCAGCGATGACCTCATATTTTTTCTTTGCCTCGTTGGCAGACCGCTCCTTCCTATCGAGGGAGAGCTCCTGCGCATCAAGGAGCCGAATCTGCTCCCTGAGGGTCTCTCTGTGAACCCTCAGCGATTTTTTTTCCCCCTTGATGCGGGATATGAGGTCTTCGGTGCTTTTAATTTTCTTTTTTATACTATTCATTTTGCCGTCCACTCTCTGACGGAATTCCGCCCTCCGCTGCAGCTCTTCATTTATGATTTCTAACCAATCCTCGGAATCGTCCGAGGTGGTGGATGAAGAGGTGGAGAGCGTTGGTGAGAGCGACCAACTCATATTCTTTCTTGCCAGATGCATATTTTTGTCTCTGCAACAAAAATTAACACATAATAATTTATATATTTCTCCAGGATGGTTTCAGATTTTTTTAAAATTTATTTTTTGAATATTTACCTGGAAGGAAGTGTTGGAGCTTCGTGAGATGCCGGAGGATTTTGAAATTCGTCATCATCATCCTGTATTTTTCTTTTAGCCGCCGCCTTTGATGAGCTGCTTGGCACCGAAGTCTCCATATGTATAATGGTGTCGATGGCCAAATCGAATTGTTCATCGGATATTCTGTAAGAAAAAAAGGAAAAAAAATGGTTTAAAAAAAAACGTTGAAAAACATTAGAAAAAAACTTACGCTTCATTTATGGCGGCGTCGATTGCAGGACCACTTTCCTCGCACATCTCTTGTAGCTCCAGGCGGGCCTCTTCAGATAGAGATGAGCACATGATGATATTAAAAAATTGACTTTAGTACAAGACGTTGTTGTTACTCTGCTTGTAGAAGACTGAATAATATTTAACGAATTCAGTAAGCTTATATATCAAATTGTTGCAACTTACACAGTAATACGAACATCCGGCGAATTCCGTTGAACTGTACAGGTCACTTAACTCTTTGATGTCAGCTAAAATATTGTTACATAGTTATTCTTTGAGAATTGTGATCTGACACCATTTCCTGTTGAGTTAGCAAAAAATGTAATTTGACGCCGTGCTTTGTAATTTGATNTTTTACCTTTCTTTTATAGATAAGAGGTAGGTTAGGTTATATATATATTTATTAAACATAAATCTGACTCTAACAATAGGTTAAATGCTTCCGAAAGGCTGTAATATTGACTGTATAGGCTTTAATGTCGCAACTAAAATTTTGAGCGTCCCACACAGAGACTGGCCGGATACGTCGATCCGGTTAAATAACTGCAAATGCCCGCAGTTGACGATCCATCGCGATAGGGGATTCGCGGCCTTGATTCGCGGTTGATTCCCGGTTTTTTTATGCAATCTTCTTCCTCTTCTTGGCCGGTGCTCCCCTGCAAGACCGGGGACAATTGGAAAGTGGGTCGATTTCGTGACTGGAAGATGGCTGCTAGCTCGTTGTCGGCTTCGCATCGGTCGTCCTCGATGTGGTCCATCTCGTCTCCATCACCAGGGGGCGCATTTTTGACGATTTGCGGCTTATCGCAGGTGGATTGGAAACATCGGTGATTTTTGTAATTCGGCTGGCTTGGCTCAATTGCGGCTCTGCGATGTTGGAAATCTGAAACATAGTCGTTTTTGTTTGTTTTCCTTGGATACTGCTTCATCTTGGTTCGAGGCCACTGGATAGTAACCGGATTCGAAACCTTGTTAATTTTTTCTCTTCGCTCTGGTAGTGATATAGGCTTTGCGAATGGAAGCTTTGTGTAAATTATGGCTTAGCACTTGGTTTGTATTACTGGACATCGGACCTAGGAAGTTGTCCGGGATTCTTGGATTCGGAATGGAAACGGGTGAAAATCTTACTTTCTCTCCTGACAGCGGCTTCGGCTTCAGGATTAGAAACATTATGTAAGTTAATGCTTTGCCTTCGATTTCTTATGTTGGAAATCGGGCTTGGGGCTCTGTGCTGGATTTTGATGTTTGGATTGGAAACATGGGTGAAATTTCTACTACTACTCCTCTGACAGCGACTTCGGCTTCGGAGTTAGAAACATTATGCAATTTAATGCTGTGCCTTCGATTTCTTACACTGGAAATCGGGCTTGGAGCTCGGTGCTGGATTTTGAGGTTTGGATTGGAAACATGGGTGAAAGTTTTATTTTCTCTCCTGACAGTGACTTCGGCTTCGAGATTGGAAGCTTTGTGGAATTTATCATTTATAGCTTCGATTGCTGCCTGGACATCTCGCGCTGGAGCATCGTCCTGGGCGTTGGAACTTGGATTCGAAAGATAGTCGAAATCTGAAGTCGCTCGCTCACATTAGACGACACGGTGTTCTCGGCGCGCTTCCCTAAGGATGCCGCCTGACCCTCCGATATAATATTCGGGTATTTGTATTCCGGATTCTCCATATCCAAAACGTAAATTAATGCACGGCCGGCTTAATAACTCGTCCTGTTCAAAATTCTTGTTAATGATCTCGGGGTCTACCGGATTCTCAAAAGCCCCTTCCAACGACTCGGTAGTAGTGAGCGATTCTTGTAGTCGTTCTTCAATTACTAACGCGGGCTGGAAAGCGCATGCGTCTACTTTCTCGTGTGACGTCATTATTAACTTCGGTACCGACGTTAACTATTAGTAATTTAATAGATCGCAGAATACTCCGTCCGTCGGATTGATCACCGGCTTTAGTTCAATTTCTATCAATGTTTGTTCCTAAGTTCTACTATTCCGCGTTTACTTTACGCGATTTCGGTTTTTACTTGAGTTTCGAATCCACGGTGAACGGTCGCGTACCCGTACACTTATCAATTTCACCTCAGTTTCGAAAGTTAGCTCAATTTTCCGTTATGATGAGTTTTTAACACAGTTTCTAATCTACCACGCGATATTCTATATCAGGTATTATCAACTTTACCTCGATTTCTAGTATCAGTACTTTTTAAGCACAAAAGAGACTTTCACCACAGTTCTTAATATCAACGTATGAGGATACCGTTACTAAATTCACCACAGTTTCGAATCTACCCAGGGTTGCGTATACTCTAGATTGTCCAATTTTACCTTGGTTTAGAATATCCCTATTTATTAACGCAAGAACGACTTTCACCGTAGTTTCGAATGTTACGGTATAGAGACACTATTACTAAATTCACCACGGTTTCAAATCAAGCCAGGGTTTTGTATCAGTCTATATTGTTCAACTTCACCGGGGTTTCGAATGCTTGTATATCGACGCTATAACGAGATTTACCACAGTTTTGGATCGGACCGGCTTTGAATCGTTCTACTAATTTCACCTAGGTTTCGAATCCTAGCATACACTACGTTATGAAAGTTTTTAACACAGTTTCGAGTCCGAGTTAGGAAGTCTCTACACTACAATTGTCAAATTCACCCAAGTTTTGAGTGCGAACGTGCATTAACGTTGACAGTTTTTCGACACAGTTTCGAAATCAGTTTGTGTTCACGTGAGGACGGATATACGAAAGACGGCCACTTACCGTAGGTCTAAGGTCTGCTTTTCCAGTCATTCGCCACCTCAGTTCCTCGGCACTTATCACTCTGTTTTATATAACTCCACTACAATTATTATTATGATTAGCTACTTGGCAAATCAACAAAACTAAACTAATATGTCTTTCTTTTTCAGGTCTTCACGCCAGGGAAGCTGTACGTGAGAATATCTACTTTTTTAGAATAAGGCACCGATATAATCGACACATATATTAAGGTAAGTTTTGTCTAATACACTTTATCGCCTTTTTAGGGCCACATTTCTAAGGACTTATGGTGGTTCTCAGAAAAAGAAAAAGATTGGTTTTTCCTAACGATGTTTTTCGAACCGTTATTTAGAAAAGAAACGGTTATTATAATTTGACGTTATTACGTCACAAGAATAAATAAATAATAAAGAATAAATTTTGAGAGAATTAACTAATGAACATGAAACAACGCAGTCTGTGTACATCTAACTTCCAGACCGCTCTCTCCTCTAACCTTACCAGTCCTGTTCTTTTATATCCGGGAATCGCAGGCCACGCCCCAAAATCTAGTTTCAACCAATCCGGCTCGGGGCCCGCGACACCCCCCGTCCTCAGAGACACGTGGTTATCCCCTGGGAAACCACGAGTCTTACAATATTTAACTAACTAACTAAAAAAAATGACAATAACACAATAACAAAACAAAAAAAAATACAAATTATCTCCGAATTTCACGGATATAACCCAACGACCGGGATGGCCGTCTTTGGCTTCGTCATTGGTTCTTCTTCTACCACATCTTCAATTACCACCCCCTTTGGGCGATGTGCTCTCAATTCCACATTAGGTCTTCCCATCTCGTTCTCCACCTCAACACCGCACACATCTGGAGTGTCTGTAACGAGACACGATATTCAGAATATTATTAGGGTTAGGTACTTCCCTGATGAGCGACACGCTGGGTGCCGCTCGTTCCTCCCGACTGTCATCTTCATCTGACTCCGGGGAAGATCTACTCGTTAGCCCCGACGGGCCGGGCTGAGGAGAGTTGTCCTCGTCAGGCATGGTTGGGTATCGTCTCGTGAGTTGTGGGGTCATCTCGTCGGCGTCACTTCCCTCGCTGTCCGACGTCACCTCCTCCCTGGCCAGTTCCTCCCTCGGTGGCTGATCCCTGTCCGCGTCTGGGTTATCGGGTGGTCGACCGTCCTCCGGCGAATACATCGGTTCGCGGCCCGGCACTCGCCACTGATCGCGCCCGGACCACGGCCGCAGGTCATCTACGTGAAACAATGCCGGTGTTTAACCCCGACGTACCTCATAAACGTTCACTCCGCATACCCGCACTACCAAGAAAGGCCCGTTCCATGGTTTATCTAGCGGAGATCGCGCCTTCGCGGGATTCCGCACCAGTACTTGATCCCCTACGCGAAACGTCACTTTAGGTTAGCGGTGTTGTGAGAATAATTGTCTGTTGATCGCGATTTGTCTCCTTCTAATTTGTCGCAGTCTTTCTTCCAGCTGGGCCGGTTGATTCGGGACTATCGTCTGGCGCTCTGGATGTTTCCACTCCCCAGGACGATTAAGAGGGGCTCCCAACAATGCAACACTGGGACTAACTCCTGTAGCGGCGTTCTTCCGGTTCCGGAGGGTGAACATCATTTGTTCAAGCCCTTGATCCCAACGGTCCTCACTGTGGTCAATATTGTAAGCTCTCAATAATTTTTTCAGTTCCTGGTTTCGGCGTTCCACAGGGTTCGCCCTTTGATGATAGTTGGACGAAAAGTATTGTTCGATAAAGTGACTTTGTAGATACCGTGTCCACACTCCGCTGCGGAACGACGCCCCATTATCGCTTATAAAGGTTTCCGGATATCCCCATCGTCGGAAAACCTGTTCGGCGAAGTCCTTCAAAATCCTTGGTCGTACATACGGCACTGCTATTGTCTCAATCCTTTTGGAGCAAACGTCTTCTATCACTATAATAAACCGGTTCCCTGTCACAGTCTTCCGATATGGTCCCATCACGTCGGAACTTACAACTTGCCAGGGACGTCGTGGCGATCTAGGACGCGGTGGGGCCGCTGGTTGATTCGCGCCCCCTCTCTTTGTGGAGGCACACACTAAACAATTTCGAACATAGGTTTTTAATTGCCGGGTCAATGCAGGCCAATAATAAAGTTCTGATATAGCCCGGATGGTTTCCTCCCTGCCCGGGTGTCCGGCTTCCGGGCTATCGTGGTACTCATGAATAACCCTCTGCCATCTATAGGAACTACTAACCGTAACTGTTCCCCCTGCTTATACCATACTAATCCGTTTTTTACGGTATATTGGTCCCGTAAGGTCCTTTTCCACGGTATATCTGCCTCATCTTCCCCGCTCTGTAACCGTATAATTCTTACCCGGGTAGCTTGGTATTCCGGGCTATCTTTTTGCGCTCGTACGATATTATACAAAGATTCGTGTTCATTTTCTATCTGGATTAAGGTTATGTGTTGCAACAATATAGGGGGTATTCTCGTAGTCGATACTCTATTTCCTACTATAGATGATTCTGTCTCGTTCAATACTAATTCCTCTTCCCGGACCGGCGTGGTCTTATTTACCACCGGAGGGCTCATTCGGTCTTCTTCTATCATAGGTGTATTCTCCTCGACTGGGTCTCGACTTCAAAAATCGGGTAACTGATTAGTTTTCCCACTACAGTGTTCTACCCTGAATGTAAATTCCTGTAACAATAACGCATATCTGAGCAGCTTGGCCCGTTCTAACTTATATCGATCAAGCCACAATAGGGCGCTGCTGTCGGATCTTAACAAAAATTCTCGACCTTCGAGCAGGGGTCTGTACCACCGACATGCTCAGACGACGGCCAGAACCTCCTGCTCGTTACAATGGTATTTTTGTTCAGCTTTTGTAAATTTCGCACTGGCACAGGATACAATCTGTTTCTCACCATATTCCCCCAGCTGGTATAATACGGCTCCCATCCCCACAGCACTGGCGTCGGTTTGGAGAATGAATTCCCGATTAGGATCAGGCCGGTGGAGTTTTAAAGACTGTAATAATGCTTCCTTGAGTTTCTGAAACGCTTCCTCTGCCGCACTATCCCAGGAGAATTTTCGTTTTCCCAGCAGTCGGGTAATGGGAACCGCAATGGTTGAAAAATCTGGTACATACTCTCTAAACCAGTTCGCTAGTCCTAAAAACTGTTGTACTTCTTTCTGGGAGGTAGGAACCTTATACTCCCGAATTTTATCAAGATGTTTCTGCTGAGCCTCGTTATGGGAAGCCATCACAGTATGGCCTAAATAATTTAAGGTACTCATCCCAAATTTGCAATTTTTTTGTGCACATTTTAAACCATGACAACGAAGTCGTTCCAGAACTAATGTCAAGTGATCATCATGTTCTTCTCGGGTTTTTGAATAAATTATAATATCGTCTAAGTAAACGTAGACAAACCTGTCCACGACCCCACGAGGACCTCCACCATTAATTTCTGAAAGGTCGACGGCGCGTTCTTTAGGCCAAATGGCATAACCAGAAATTCATAGGCCGCGCCGTCCGGGGTGTGGAAGGCTGTCAATGGGATATTGGCAGGCGACATCGGTACCTGCCAGTACCCACTCTTTAAATCCAGTGATATAAAATATTGTGCTTGTCCTATATCCTTTAATATGTCCGGGATCGGTGGTAAAATGGACACTTCATTTTCCGTCAGCCCATTGAGCTGGCGATAATCCACGCAAAACCGGACTTTCCCATTCGGTTTGCTCACTAGCACAATGGGCGAACTATACGGAGAGTGACTCCTCCTAATCACGCCCATCTTCAGCATCCGATCCACTTCCGTTTCGATAATACTCCTTTTCGCCTGTGAGAATTTATAGCGTCGAATCCTAAAAGGATGTGTGTCTTTTATTTTTATGTCATGTTGAACTAATTTGGTAGTTGGTTGGCTACCTGTTTCGTCAAATACTTCTGGGAATTCGTTCAGTATACCTTCATAATGGGGGATCCACTCATTGTTACAGTTATTTTCTTCTAACACTACTGGTGGATATAACTGAGGCTCTTTTCTTATAGAAGTCCAATATATGGCTTGCCGATGCTGAGTTCCGAAGTAGAGACCCCCTTGTTTATGATCGAGGGTCGCCTCTTCCTGCTTTAGCCATTTCATTCCAATGACTAATTCCTCTTTCAAGCTATCCATTAGATATACTTTTATCTTGGTAATAGCGTCTCCAATTCCTACTTTTATAAGTTCAGGACCTCGGCCCCATATCTTCTGACCATCAGCTAAACATACGAAATCTCCATTTTCAGACACATCGCCGGAATAGTGTGACGTTCGTAGAAATGAATCCGTCGCCCCTGTGTCTATAAGAGCTATTAGTTCTCTATGTTGGTATTTGACTCGTATCCGAGGTAATTCCACTCCAACCATCTCTTCTTGAATTGAGCCCACTCCTATCAGCTCATCACGGGCTCCTGTATGATGAGCTCCTGCTAGTTTTTCTCATTCCGCCGGTTATCCCCTCGTCGGGGGTTCCCTTCAATCTTCTCACCCTCGGTTAACTCAGGTACGGGTAATCTACACCAGAATACACCAGGTCCAACTCTGGTCGTCGTACTTCGGGTTCCTGTTTTTTCACTGTTCCTACTAATGTCTCCATAACTTCCGTAAACTTTTCCAACATCGTCTCTTCATCTCTCAATCTTGGGCGCCACTGGGAGGGTTTTGCCCTGTCTCCCAGTACAGGGGTGTTGTCTTTTACTCCTACCAATGTATCCATAATGCATCCTGACTTATTCATCTCGCTTAACTTAGAATAAGCCCCCGGTCCAACTTGTTCTCCTCGTTGTCCTAGTTCCACCAAATTTTGTTGCCCGGCTAGCTCAGTCGGTAGAGCATGAGACTCTTAATCTCAGGGTCGTGGGTTCGAGCCCCACGTTGGGCGCCATGTTCTCGGCGCGCTTCCCTAAGGATGCCGCCTGACCCTCCGATATAATATTCGGGTATTTGTATTCGGGATTCTCCATATCCAAAACGTAAATTAATGCGCGGCCGGCTTAATAACTCGTCCTGTTCAAAATTCTCGTTCCAACGACTCGGTAGTAGTGAGCGATTCTTGTAGTCGTTCTTCTTCAATTACTAACGCGGGCTGTAAAGCGCATGCGTCTACTTTCTCGTGTGACGTCATTATTAACTTCGGTACCGACGTTAACTATTAGTAATTTAATAGATCGCAGAATACTCCGTCCGTCGGATTGATCACCGGCTTTAGTTCAATTTCTATCAATGTTTGTTCCTAAGTTCTACTATTCCGCGTTTACTTTACGCGATTTCGGTTTTTACTTGAGTTTCGAATCCACGGTGAACGGTCGCGTACCCGTACACTTATCAATTTCACCTCAGTTTCGAAAGTTAGCTCAATTTTCCGTTATGACGAGTTTTTAACACAGTTTCTAATCTACCACGCGATATTCTATATCAGGTATTATCAACTTTACCTCGATTTCTAGTATCAGTACTTTTTAAGCACAAAAGAGACTTTCACCACAGTTCTGAATATCAACGTGTGAGGATACCGTTACTAATTTCACCACAGTTTCGAATCTACCCAGGGTTGCGTATACTCTAGATTGTCCAATTTCACCTTGGTTTCGAATCCTAGCATACACTACGTTATGAAAGTTTTTAACACAGTTTCGAGTCCGAGTGAGGAAGTCTAAACTACATTATCAAATTCACCCAAGTTTTGAGTGCGAACGTGCATTAACGTTGACAGTTTTTCGACACAGTTTCGAAATCAGTTTGTGTTCACGTGAGGACGGATATACGAAAGACGGCCACTTACCGTAGGTCTAAGGTCTGCTTTTCCAGTCATTCGCCACCTCAGTTCCTCGGCACTTATCACTCTGTTTTATATAACTCCACTACAATTATTATTATGATTAGCTACTTGGCAAATCAACAAAACTAAACTAATATGTCTTTCTTTTTCAGGTCTTCACGCCAGGGAAGCTGTACGTGAGAATATCTACTTTTTTAGAATAAGGCACCGATATAATCGACACATATATTAAGGTAAGTTTTGTCTAATACACTTTATCGCCTTTTTAGGGCCACATTTCTAAGGACTTATGGTGGTTCTCAGTTTTTCCTAACGATGTTTTTCGAACCGTTATTTAGAAAAGAAACGGTTATTATAATTTGACGATATTACCTGGTAACCTTACCAGTCCTGTTCTTTTATATCCGGGAATCGCAGGCCACGCCCCAAAACCTGGTTTCAACCAGTCCGGCTCGGGGCCCGCGACAACGGCGGTTATTTAATAAATAGCGGTCGGACTGCGGACTGGACGTCGAGTGCGCCGCAGCCTACTGTTCAAAAAGGCCCCTGGCAGGAAATCACGGGGCGCAATGTTGGATTTTTCTTGCGTCCCGTGACAGTATATTAAGCAAAAAAATATGTGACCTTGACGTACTACCTATTGCGATTTTCAGAAAATAGCATTGGTCAAATTTTTCTAATCTATCGAACTTGATACTATATTCTACGTACTTTCATTTCATGTTTAAAAAATCCAAAAAAAATTTCAAAATCCAAAATTTTTCCAAAAATCATATTTTTTTTTCGAGTTAGGTCTTTTCTGATCACGAATTCTGAAAGAGCACCCTCGAAAACATAAAAATCCACATTTTCATATTTTCACTTTTTCTGAGTGAATAACTGAAATTTTTTGGAATCGTCTCTTAAGTCAAGCGAACAATTTTCCTATTTTCTATTTATTTATTTATGATGAGCGAAAATCATATGAAGTTATGTAAAGTGTTTCATTAAGGCCTACACAATAATGTATAATGTTTCATGGATTCGTTACTCCCCACAGTAATCGTTAGAACCGCTGACTTGAGTAGATAAGCTAGGGGCGTACGGTGACAAAATCCCATGTATTTTCTTATGAAGGTTCAGATTGCAAATTTTTGGTGAATTTTACCCCCTCCACTCCACTTTTAGGCCACGCCCATCGACCAATCAGAGCGTAGCATTCAAATTGGCCACATCTCTCGACCAATCAGATCGCGGCAAATTGGCGGTAAATTTAAAATCGAGTAACGATAGGTTGTTTGATCAATCAGAGTGCGGCAATAAAATTGGCGGTAAATTCAAATTTCTAGATTTAAACGTTTGCGCAATAGAGATCGGAGTAAAGGAGAGAGGTGGGCTGCAATTGACTGTAAATTTAAAGTTGGTTTCGAATTTTATTTAAATTAAAAAAGTCTTGCTCTGTCTGAGATTCGAACCCCGAACCTTTGGATTCCAAAGCGAGCCCGTTACCTCTAGACCACCATAGTAGCATTTAACAATAGGAATAATGTGGTTGATATATTAAATATTTCAGCTATTAGTATAAAATTTACGTTGGGTAGCGCTTAAAATCCGAGGATAAAGAATTTAATTACTAGAAGAATTCCATGCTATTTAGGAAATGAGTTAATATGAACAAAAATAAACTACTGTTTGAAATAAATAGCTACCGGATGTTTTGTTTTTTAAATAACACATCTCTTGTAACTTATATACGAGTTGTCTGATTGAGAGAAAACGGAAGAATTGAATTGTTGTTAGATTGTTACTGAATGGTAAATCCGACCCTTCACCTTAGTTATATATTTATATATTTTTTATAAAATACACTATAAATATGGAGAAGAAATGCCGTAGGATGGAATATCAGTTATAAAGTAAAAAGTGGCTATTATATTTGTTGCGTTTCAAAAATTGGGTTAAGATATTTATGAAACATTAATTTTTTTATAAAAGATTAACACGAAAACGGGGCATTGTCTTAAAATCACTGTCTGTTAGATTTTACTTAATCAACACCCTGTTTAACATTATCTTTTTAATTACTTAATTCTATGCTATTTAGGAAATGAGTTTAATAGAAACCGTTGTTATTATTATCTTGATACTGTCGTGTCAAGTTCATATTAAAGCCCATGTGACCAATGTTAATTACTTATTCTTTTAAATAGCAAATTATATTGAAAAAAGTTCAGGCAGAGAACGTATTAAGGAACAAACCAACAGATATAAAAACCTTTTAAGAGTTGTCATGTCACTTCTTTAAGAACATCCTGTAGACTGCTGCTGCTGCTTCTGAAGTGGTCTGAAGAATGTAGGTACCTAGAGGAGAGGAATGGAATGAGAAAGAAAATCTCTGTGTACACTGTTTATTAAGACTGCTTCTTAAAGCCGTTAAAAATTCAGATTCAATAGGTATTAGTTTAATATTAGAACGAGAGAGAGATAACAAATGGTATTGTTACCTTTATACATGGATCATCACAATGCACGACAACAGCCGGGGATCATTTGTCATCCTTTCATACGTTTCCATTATATTAATTAGCAAATGTGTATCATTCGTTCTTCAACAACTAGTGTTACCCGAAATGAGTCGAGGCTGGACACCAACTAGTAAGCATCCCGAGTGTGTGAGTTATACTATCCAGTATGTGTCAATCGAAGTGCATGTAAGACTCCATACAAACTTACAAGGTACACTTCGAAGGAACCACATATGGCATATTACTCAGAAATTTACAAGTCATTGAACAAATGTGCTTGTACGAGTTGTCATGTGGTACCTGACCTCCACCTCCTGTACGTTCAGCACGGGTTCTCTGGAACTACCTGAAAATCCAAAATAAAATTAGAATGATATTTAAAATAGATGTAACATGTGTGTGGTGTTGATGATTATCCAGATAATCGTTATGACACAATTAGAAACAGATTGTGAGAGCAGCAAATATTTATTAGAAAGAGAGAGCGGAGACGATCCCGGCAAACTTGTAAATGATTTAGGCTATTATATCGAAGAGTGTCGTTTGACTAAAGAACATCACCTCTATAGTGACATTATCAACAAGCTACATAATATGAGAATAATTCAGTAACTTACCAATCATTTCCAAGCGATTGCATCCTTTCATTTGTCTTTAGATGATCGAGCTGTTACTCCTTCAGTGTGTTGTCACCTCTCATCATTATCATCTTAGCTAAGCTTTACGTTAGGTATTATCGTTGCCAAACACAACCTTACAAGGTACACTTCAAAGGAACCACATATGGCACATTACTCACAAATTTACAAATCATTGAAAACATGTGCTTGTATGAGTTGTTATGTGGTACCTGACCTCCACGTATCTTGGCCTCCTGTACGTTCAGCACGGATTCTCTGGAACTACCTGAAAATCCAAAATAAAATTAGAATGATATTTAAAATTCATAACATGTGTGTGGTGTAGACGAATGTGAGAACAGCAAAGATGTGTTAGAATGAGAGAGAGCGGAGACGATCCCGGCAAAC
>NW_019417883.1:0-35439 GCF_000390285.2 Anoplophora glabripennis
TACCAACCGTCAATATTACTTTTTCATTATTGTGCAACACTCATGTAACAGGTGACGTCGAAGTTGATAAGATAAGTACGGTTTTGCACAATACCGTGCCCCAATGTTGCTCCATTTGCCATTAGAGGGTGTTTAGGTTTTTGAAAAACATCACAAATACAAAAACATATCGAATGACATTGACGTAGATTTATGGAACTAAATAAAAACAAAAAGTCACCAAATTTGTGATTTCACTGCCGAAATTCTGGGAAACAATTTTGTATGACAATTATAACGAGCGTTCAAATAAAAACGTGGTCAAGTTGGTTCTGAAAATTTGGACGTAGGGCGTAGCGTATAACAAATGAACTTAAAACGTCATCTGTCAAAGCGCTATATCGCCGCTATCAATTTGAATATTTTCGTTTTAAAAAGCGTTTAAAATGGTGTTTTCTCAAGAACAAAAAGAATTTATCATAGAGTCCTACTTTAGAAATGGACGCAAGATTGATGGAATATGGAAGTATTCTACTGAGGAATGTTTCATAGAATTTCAAAATCAATTTCCCGGCGTTGTTGAGTACAAAATTTTTCAAAGTGCAGTTCAGCGTTGTGTTAATGTTTTTCGTGAAACGGGCAGTGTAACAAGANTAACAAGTTACGGGCCCTCAAATTTGAAAATTAAAATCTTATTTTTATTTACAGTCTGTAAACTATTAACTTCAGCATGATGCAAATTTGGTGATCCATAACACATGCGTGCAGCTTGTTTTTGATGTAAGTGAAACTTCATTGTGCCCAGAACGCCAGGGACGGACTAACCCAGAATTTTTTCATAGATGACGATCGAATTCTGCCTGTATCAAAAATAAGTTCCCTGAATAATTTGCCAACAATAATACCCTTTTGGTTCAACTCGACTAAAATTAACAGTTTAGGAAATATTTGTGATTTTATGTCACAATGTACGCGAGCGGCGCCTCCACCATTTTTTGTTTTTAATTTTTATTTGCACTTAATTACTATGTCAGAAACGTACATATTTTTAAAACAAGAGCCTAGAAAATCTTAATGTGTGCTAATGTAATTTTCACTAACTAAATTTGACAAATACACTTTACACTTAACACTAAATAGAAAAACAAAACAAGAATATGTTGTAAGTTAAAAATAATAATTTTAAAGAAGGAAGACTATCAAAATACATTTTCAATATGGACACTTTCCACCTCCACATATTTCCTAAATCTACGAATGTTATTTGTTTGTATACGAAAAATCATTTCTGAAGTAGGTCTAATATTATTACAATGGAAATTAATTCTTGGTAGCAATTCATCTCTTGCCTGTACTGGAGTTGCGTACACTAAACTTTTCAAGTATCCCGACGTAAGAAGTCCATCGGGTTAAAGTCTGGAGAACGTGGTGTCCATGAACTTGCGCTTCCTCTCCCAATCCATTTATTATTAAACACATAATACATAATTTCGTACATCAAGATTGAAATGTGCATGAACCAAATGTTTCTTCGGGTGTCTAATGGAACATCATCTAATAGTGGCTGCAAATTCTTTGTCAAAAACCCCAAATATCGATGTCCATTCAGACGTTCCTCAAAAATGTATGGACCTATTTATTAACACAGAAATGCTTTTTCATGTACAAACAAATAATATTCGTAGTCTTAGGAAGTGTGTGGAGGTGGAAGGTGCTCATATTGAAAAAGGATGTTCACAGTTTTCTTACTTATAATTATTTTTTAATTTATTTTTACGTGTAAAGTGTGTTTGTCAAATTTTGTTAGTGAAAATTACATTAACACACAGTAAGATTTTCTAGGCTCTTGTTTTAAAATATGTACGCTTCTAACATAGTAATTAAGTGCAATTAAAACTTAAAAACAAAAAATGGTGGAAGCGCCGCTCGAGTGCACTTTTACATAAAATCGCAAATATTTCCTAAACTGTTAATTTCACCGACTTGAACCAAGAGGGTATTATCGTTGGCGAATTCTTCAGGGAACTTCTTTTTGATGCAGGCAGATTGCGATCGTTATATATGCAAAAATTCTGGGTTGTTAACCATTGGGCATAGTCCGTCGCTGGCGTTCTGGGCATAATGAAGTTTCACTTACTACATCAAGAACAATCTGTACTCATGTGTTATCGATCACCAAATTTGCATTATGCTGAAGTTAATAGTTTAGACTGTAAATAAAAATAAGATTTTAATTTTCAACTTTGAGGTCCCGTAACTTGTTAACGAAGGACCATATGGAAAAAATTTATATGAAGAACTGATATTATTTTGACCTCATCTATCTGTACTCGATTTTTTGTTGAATAAAAAGAAAATTGTTTGTCACAAAAACATTTATTACAAATTTGATTTGAAATACGTTGCAACCATTAAAACTCCAAAAACTAAACACCGTAGATATTTTGAATTTTCAGAGGAATAGTAAAGAGACCACCGCATTTTCGAATATCTAATGATTACACTGATTGTATTTGAAATTATATTTGCAATAAAAACATCAAAATACATTCGTTTTAAGACGAAGTTTTAGAACTGCGAATACAGTTACGGAACAAGTAATGGACATAGATGCGTCGCTATAGCAGTAAATGGACTAAAGAAATCGATGAATGGACGTCCGCTATTTTATTGTTGAAATGTGTAGGTGTCTCATCTCGTGAGTAAATTTTTTTCATTAGCAAATGGTTGAGTTTAGGACTCATGTCATATAAGGTTTTTTTGTATATTTTAATGTATTCTGTCGTCTGTTAAAATTACGGCAGTCAAACTTGTAACTTAAAAACATTAAAACAATATTTAAAAACGTACCGACATTTTGGAAACAAATAAATATTGAAATTTTGAATTTAATTAATAATTATAAAATAGAAATGTAATATAATTAGATACAATTAAAACAATAAAGACCTAGAGGTAGTGATAGGGGGTCTGNTTTTCTTATGCTAACGCAAGTACAAGCATTCTTAGAATCTGCTGCTGTGCTTGCGCTTTACATGAGATTGCTTTGTTTCGAGGAAGTTATCTGTGGTGTCATATTGCTTGATATTTAATATTCTTAGATAATTTTCGTATATAACATATATATATATATATCCTTTGGGAAACTAATGTAAAAATTAAAATACAACTATTATAGAATTTCGTGGTTATTGAAAAGCACAATACGCTCCTGTTCACCACACAGCAGTGAAGACGCGCGCTGCCGAGGCTTTGCCGTTCCTATGATAGCCCCGCCCGGCTAATTCCTGACAGCAATCTAACCCAGGAAAATAATGCAAACAATCCTAAGATGCCAAGGCAAGGAAATTGTCGTATTCCAACCTTCGAGCGCTCTTCAGGATTTTAGAACCCTCAGTATATTCCCAGACGTCGTCTTGTACCTGCGGATATGCCTGAGACGATCGGGTTGGAAAGGAAGACCAATTTTACCGATGTTTTCAATGTCACCTACATCGCGGCCGATTTCGCCTGGGTCTGCCATCCCTGCGCTCAGTATTTACTGCAGCGACCCTCGCAACCTGCAGACGAACCCCGGCACGCTTCAGGGCGATATTTGGAAACGACCATCAACTTTTTTACTCATCTTTCCAATTACTCCAAGGTCGCTATCGTCGTTAACTCAAGAACTTATTGAGCGATAGGTCTCAAAAATTTAATGCAGCACTCAAATCGCTGGCATTACTTCCCTCAAATTTCGTCCGAATCGGTAGAGCAACAACGCCGTTATACGGGATTTTACATTTTCCGCGTTTTTAGCCGTTCAGCTCATTCGATATCGGCCGAACCTTAAAACCACAATAGAGTATCCCTATGTGGTCATCACTTTCAAATTATACCCGAATCGTGCGACTACTAACGGCCAGCTAATCCATAATAGGATTCCACGTTTTCCTAGCTGCCGCCGCAAGTGTCCGTGCGATCTGGGCCGAACCCTCCAACTACGGCACTACTCCATGCCGTGCATTGTCATACCACTTCTGAACCAGATCCATCCAGTACCAAGACCTCCATAAGCCCTTTTACGAAGCCAAAAAGACCGTCTTCCGAGTTTTTGCAAAATGGGAAAAAACTCCAAAATCCCCGATGCCGACATCAACTCTCCAGAGAGGCCAAAAGGGAACGAGATTCGACTCCGACGACGGGTGCTTTTTAGTGGACATTTTGGCGGACGATTCAAGAGAGCTCCGCCAAAGGTATGGAGATTCGAGGCCTTTACTGGAAAGCGATCTATGTCAACTTGCGGCGTTTGTAGTTCATTAGTGGGAGTACATAGCGCGTAAATGAGCGAACAGAGCATATTTTATATAAATATATTTCTATGATAAAATCTTTTGTTGTTAATTAAGAGAACTTATTGTCCGTAATACTGTCTAATAAATCTTTTAACATATCTCAATCATATATCATATCTCTCATCAAACACGGTTTGATGTAAAAGCCCTGACACCAAATCCAAGTCATTTGGAGCTTACAGCTCACAGGCTCGCTTACCGAGATTCCGTCAAAGCAGCCTACCTTCGACGAAGTACCTTACGAGGTAATATAGTGCTTGATAACCACTACTCGCTTCACGAGACATTCCGCCCGAGGTAGCCCAACCTGAGGTGAAGACCCTGTTCGATAGCCCCCTGCATCGTACAGCGGTATAATCCAGTCCCCTGTCTCCGACTGTGCCGGCTCTATCAGGAGACCCGTACCTCGGAACAGCCGTACACATAGGCCCTAACGAGTCCTATCAAACAGACTCATTCGAGTACTGTAAATCCGAGGCAACTTTCCTCAAATCTCTAGGAGGTCACTCGTTGAGGCAACCTTCCTCGTCATACCCCTACCAGACATTATCTTTGCGAGCTACGAGTCCAAAGCTATAGTACGCACGTCATTGTGACGGCGTACTCGAAATTTTAAAGTCGTCCTTGCTTTTCAGGGCTCCCTCGAGAGACCCATATTTAGTAGAATCAATGTTTCTACAAAATTTCAGGGCAAAAGAGCTTGCTCTACACGAAATCAAGTGCTACGAGGATTGGTGCCCTCGAAGATACAAACAATAAATCAGATCGGGATCAAACGATCAAGACTGAGCTGGACGACACCTTATTACCCCCAAACGCTATCTCGATGTTGCATGGAGTCCGAGGAGCCGAAGGTGGTAGCTCGTGGAAGTACGCGGGACGGTGACGCCATAGTGCCTACAGGCTGAGGTCCGCGGCTACACGAGTTACCGATACCACCTCGAGTATCCCTCAGGACGTGCCCACGGAGACGAGTAGCACTCAAAAGTTACCACGAAGTGGGTCACCCACAAATACTCGGGACGAGGTTATACCTACATACCAACTGGTAGGGTCCGGGGAATCCCATGAGCCCGACCACGGTTCACGGTCCGACCCCAATTTTGGACGATCTCCGATTTCGCAAATATCCATTACCAGTTAAGTTTCCTTCAAGAAAATGTGGTCCAATGACATATTCTGCGCATATTCCAGCCCAACCGTTGACTTTAAAGCGGTGTTGATGATCGTCTTGTCTTATTAATCTGGGATTATGATCGGCGTAATGATGACAATTATGTCGATTCTCTCGACCAGTATTGGAAGAGGATGACTAGTCAGTAATACTTTTGAAAAAAAATTCATCTTATAGCTTTATAGTTGCCCACTCACAAAACTGTACTCGCTTCTGAAAATCTTACTGTGTTAAGAATTGGTGATGCTCAGAATGATAAGGGTGGAAGTTATTTTTCTTTAACGTTCTATTAACCACACTTTTGGAAATACTAATTTCATCACTAATTTCCCTGACACTTGTAGATGGATTTTAGACTGCACATCCCAAAATGTCAATTTGACTATCCTGATTACTGCATGCGTGTGTTCTTGTTGTCTTCTCATAATTTGCATTTGCCGTTCTCTCAAACCTCTCCTTCAGTTTTACAAAACACTTTGTACGAGGATATCTTTGTAAATCTGGATTATTAGTTTGGTAAATACGACTTGCCAATAAACAATTACCATGAACTTCTCCTACGGCGTACACCATATTTACTAATTCTTCTTTAGGGTAATTCATTTCACAATTATTACTGTCGCTTTTCTATTAAACCTTATGTGAATCGAAAATTTTCCAGATTATCCTTTGACAGGAGCCTACTACGTTACTTTACATATAAGCTAATTGTAAACTTCGCATTTTTTCATAGAAATGAGATTTCATGAAAAAATAATGAATTTTGGTATAGGAGCAGATATAGCAAAGTTGTAGAGAATTTAATTCTGCATCTCATGGTATGAAAATATACAGGGTGTTGCATTTAAAAAATTCGAGACTTCAATTTTTCAATTGGCAATTTTTACATGATATTTTGGTCACCCTGTATAACGCAGGCCAATTTTTGTAGCATGATTCGGAAGAGTCATCCTTACTAAACATCTGATAAAAAAATGGGCTTAGTAGCTATTAGTATCACCTGTCAGTATCAGAAAATGTAAGCAGCCAATATCGACCAGAAAAACCTTTCAAGCGAGAATATTTTAATAGAACTATTCTACACAAAGTATCCTTTATTTTTGATGTAGAATCCGAAAAAAAATATAAAAAATGTGTTTCCATTCAAAAAACCAAAGTTGGTGTCTGGCCAGGAAAAGTGGAACACCCTGTATAATTGAATATATTTTTAATTTGTACATTCCGAGAAATGTTGCCACAGTAAAAAGAAAAATCCGTATATTCCTCATATTAACATAGATATTGGACTTTTCCGTACTAGTGGGACACGCTGTATAATAAAGATATCAAAAGTATCTATTTAATTTCCTCTTTTCTTAACTTTAAATTTTAAATGTAACATGATACTTATTGTTTTTGAGAAAGTAATATATTTTTTATCTGTTTAAAATGCCAGCACGAGTAAAACAGCATTCATCCGTCCAGAGCACTTTGTTAATAAAGTTAGGTTCTGCTGCACTTCGATTTAGGAACCAATTGCAAAATTCAAGACGATTGGGGAAATCAGATGGTTCTAAAGCTTGAACTTTTTGAAAATGGTACGGGTTGAGTTTGGCGCAATATCCGCCAAACTTTGGTTTGTGATATCTCCAATCGTCTTGAAATTGTTCTTGTGGGAATAGTAGGCTGCTCCTAGACTAAATTTAAAACAGCCTCTATTACATTTAAGACATTTTGTCCTGCACGTTTTATGCGTCACGAAGACGTTGGACGGCTTGCACAATTGTTCGCGGGATTGGGAAGTTCTGTCTATCAGGGAAACGTCTCCGATATTCAATTGCAACGGCATTTGCGTTCTGTACACACTCTCCGTATAAAATCACCATATCCACATATTCGGCAATCGTATACAAAGCCATCACGACCGATACTTTAAACAATCCGAAATAAACTAACGGTTTCGTGTGTCTTTCCAATCCGCATCCCCTCTCCATCTGTATGGTGCGAACTTTACTCCTTTGCGGGAAAAATACGGGAGATATGGAGGGTGGTTGATTTAAATAAATGCTTTAAATTGTTAATGGTTTTGTAACCGTGTGTAGTGTATTTTGTATATTCGGGTGCCCACTTTTTTATTTGATAAAATACGGTGTGCCTACAAACAGGTAACTACCCATATTTATTTTCTTTTAAAGAAAGTTGACTTCGAAAAGTCAGGCTTGTCAAAACATTTTCCACTAAGTTAATACAATTGTTAAAATTATTTATAATAAAATGCAGCATGCTCCTTTATTTACTTGCATTTTATTGGTTTAGTACATATGTATACGTATATTAAAACGGATTAAGTGGATACGTTTAACGCGGAACCCAAAGTAAATGTGAATCACAGATTATGATGTGAAACTTGGCAACGCTATTCGCTTCAGCTGACGACTAGTCGTGACATTACGTTACAAAATTTTCCGAGCATCCGGCCTTTTAGCGGGAGTTTTGAGTTGATTTTCTTCATTTTTAAAAGTCCACTAAAAATTTTTTTTCCGATTTTCTATCTTTATTAGGCCTTCCGAATACGTGGTTAAAATTAATGACATTATAACTGAATCACCCTGTATATGTATAGTGATTTAGTCATAATGTCATTAATTTTAAGGGAAGATAGGAAAAAATGATTAGAATACGAATACGCGATTAAAAAAATCAAATTGCATATTTACGCTGAAAAAAGTTTTAAAATCATTATTTAATAAACCTTTTCGAATTGCTTTTGACCGCTGACGGCATTCCCAAGTCAACTTGATGTCGGCCTGTAGCGACGTCGCCAAATTTAAACATTTTCCTAGTATTAGATACTATAAATAAACAGTTGTATTGACTATTGTAAACTCTTTCAAATAAGAAAATAAAAACTACCCAGGTGAAATGTAAAACAGTATATTGTGAGAAAATAATAATGCATAGACAAGTAGAGCACTTGAGACTCGAGAAGGAATATGACTGACTAACTAACACTAACTTCTACATCGTAAATGTAAACTATATAATTTTAAATAAACTGATGCCTCAGCATTCAATCCATCAATGCAGCTCCATTGGTCCCTATACGGGGTGTCCCCAACTGCTATCGCTTACAGTCGGTCAACCTGACAATCCTTCACGACCCCGTGAAGAGGTATCTGTAACAACAACAGTAAATATTAGAAAAAGTAATGAGAATGAACCTGTTCAGTTTCAGAGTTACTCTCGCTTGAAGAGATCTTTGTAACGAACAGCTTCATTCGGTGTGCGGGATAGATCCCCGCCGTATAAGCCGTTCTCATACGTTTCGAGCCCGGCAGGTTCTCTATTACGTAACTATCGTTATCAAGAACATTCGTAACTGTAAAGGGTCCCTTATATCGTGGTTCGAGATTTCTACTCTGACCGTCATTTGTACCCTTTACACATCGGACAAGCACGTCATGTTGTCCTGCGTCAAACGTTTTTGTTGAAGCATGCTTCTTATCGTAACACGTTTTTCCGTAACTGAATGAGATGCGTTATATCTCATACTACATATTCAGAAAAGCATCGTTAATGTTTCTGGATGACTTCTCCCCAGTGGTAGAATTAATCGTTGAATTAATTCCCCACTGCACTTGACTTACAACCTCGTCCCAACGATTTTCGTCGTCAGTTGAAACCGTCAAGGCAGAAAGTATTGTGCGATTCATCCTCTCAACTTGGCCGTTAGCTCTTGGAGTTGATGTAGCGCACAACACACGTTTGATGCCCAAGTTGGTATAGAAATTCGTAAAATTCTTGCTCGTATAAGCAGTGCCCAACTTCTGTCAGTGTAGTGGCGAAACAGTCTCTGTACTCGTTAAGTACACGTAACAAATTAAACTGTTCGTCACTAGATAATTCTGGGTTCAAGTTCGCTTGTACATCATTCAACGTAAACTCTTTCAGGGATGAGATGATTGTCCGTAAGCAATCCACTGACTCACCCTGTATATCTTCACAACATACAAAAGTCTTGCGAACACCCTGTCCTTTTCGTAACTGACCGTCTGGTCAAACATGTTTTTTTTATAGCAAGATTACCTCCCTGTTTTAATCTCGTGACGCAGAGAATAATTATATGAAAATTATTTACCCAATTCCGATACTGTAAGTCAACGTAAACATCGTTAATGTTTAGTTTATAGTACCGAGTACTATGAACTGAAATATGACCCACATAATTTGATGAAATGAAAGAGGACTCATTAGCACATATGTTTATTTTTCTAGACGGCAACTCTCCAGCGTCATCATTATCTTCAACTTGAAATAAACGAATTTGGTTATCAACAACATTCTCATTATTTAGAAAGGGTTGACCGATAATTCAATTCGACTTTCATAAGTGGATACTAGTGATCCGGAGGGCGATTGTGTATTTTCGTTCCCATTGTTTGTGGCGTATCTTACCTGCCTTTCAATAGGCTCCTGTAACGAACGTGATCGTCGCGCCACTGCCTGTTTTGAGCGATTTTCTTTTGATCCACCTAGCGATAGCGTAACTCGCTGGGGTAGCGTTGACTTCGTCCGGACGTTCTCTTGTATCTTCCGTCAGAAGAACTAGAGGAACTGTTCGAACTACTGCTGCTTGAGCGACTTTCGTGACGCCGCTGATTCCTTTTCCCCATTTTCTCTAGTATGTCGCACGTAACTGCACACACAAACTATTAAGTTCACCTCTAGTTCACCTTTAGTTCACTTATAGGCCGGTCCTGGTACACCTTTAGTTCACCCCACACCTGAACTGTAAACTCTTTCAAATAAGAAAATAAAAACTACCCAGGTGAAATGTAAAACAGTATATTGTGAGAAAATAATAATGCATAGATAAGTAGAGCACTTGAGACTCGAGAACGAACTCTGTGAAAAGGCTGACTAACACTAACTTCTACATCGTAAATGTAAACTATATAATTTTAAATAAACTGATGCCTCAGCATTCAATCCATCAATGCAGCTCCATTGGTCCCTATACGGGGTGTCCCCAACTGCTATCGCTTACAGTATTTTAGGAACTCATGTTTTTTCTTTCTCATTTCAGCCAATAATAATTGAAAATGTTAAAATTATTAATAAATTATATAAATTATTTTTTAAAGCATGCGATTAATATATTAAATTACCGTTGTTGTCCTCGAGGAGGTATGAGCATACCTTGGCAAAAAACAGCGTTAATTAATTAATTTTCCAAGTAGTGACGACTGGTGAAATATCAGGTATGTTATATCTTAATAACCAGACACGGGACATAGAGAATTTTTGCAGAAGGAGACTGGTTTTATAAGTAGCGAAAACAAGTTGAAAAAATGATGTTCCTCACTTAGAGATTTTCAGATTGACTTCTTTAATTATCGCGAAATATTTTGTTCATAAATGTCAAATTCAAGTTTATCGAGGTATTTAAATTTGTATGATGAAAAAATATTTGTAGAATGTAGAATTTAAAATTTTTATTTTATAAAGTACCAAAAAAATAAAAATAAAATCCAAACTGCTGTAATTTTAACAGAAAGTTCATTTGTTCAATTAATTTGAAATTCCTCGATAAATTTTAGTTTATTTTATGAAAAAAAATCTATTTTTTTCGTAAATTGCAAAACCACTCTCATTCTACAAAAGTATGATCACAGTACTTAGGTAATATCGTAATGTTTCTTTTGATCTGGTTATTAAGATACAGCATACCTGAAATCTCACCAGCAGCCACTGTTTCCAAGATTCGGGATTAAATGTTCAAATACGTTACCATTAATTTCTATGCACAAGTTTACACGTCCGATAAATGAGCGACGAATGCGATCGAATAAACCAGTGTTATTACGTATTTGCTCGGCAACATCTTGGATACGTTGACGCAACTGCTGTACATTTTCTACCTCGGTGTTATACACGATAGACTTCATATAACCCCATATAAAAAAGTTCATAGGGTTTAAGTCCGACGTTCGCGCTGGCCATTTTACAGGCCCTCCTCTCCCGTCGTGCATGTGGTACATGCATTGTGTAGCATCTGAAGGGGAAGATTTTCAAACAATTCTATTAAAAACTGAAAGTAACGCGATCCATGTTCCGGTAGAAAATGCGGTCCAATTCCAATGCGACCTCCATACACTCCTGCCCATACATAGACAACAAATCTCCTCTGAAAGCTAAACGGACGAGTAGTGTGTAGATTTTCGTCTGACCAATTATGACTGTTATGACTGCAAAGAAATGAGGTCTAATTCGGTTTAAAAAATATTTAATATATTTAAGTTACGGATCCAACGGATCAATTAATAAACAATTTACATTTCATTACATAAATAGTGACAAAAAATCAATACGAACTAGGTAAATTATAAGACCGGCATACGCTAGTTAAGGGGTAATTTGCCTATCTTTTAAAAGCGTCGACAGCATTTTTTTATTTCGATTTTCAGTCTTTATTAGGCCTTCCAAATACGTGGTTAAAATTAATGACATTATGATTGAATCACCTGAATATATAATTAGTAGTCATCTATATATATTTTATACTTTTGACATATACTTTAGTCCTGTTTTTAAAATAATTTTCATTTATTTTAATTGTGAACACATTAATAGTTAGATTAGAATGAGTGGTTAATGTACTGAAAAAATTAATAGAATTATGCCAACCCTATTCAATACTAGAAATGTGCGGTGCCTAATGTGAAATTACAAGAGTTTATGAAATCTTTGTCATGGTTTATCTATGCATCGTCTTCATCACGAATGAACTAGCTGGCAGCGAGCAGCCGGACTGCACATTTCTCATTGTAACACATGAGCATAATTTTAGTCTCCACATATGTTTTAATCAATCTTGGTCATGTGTTTAATTGTTGGCCCTTTCACAGTAATACAGGGTGTTCTGAAAGTCCACCAGGAAACTCCGGGAGGTGATTAAAATAATAAGTCTGTAATGAAAATTTTTTTCGAATTGTCAATTGTTTGCAAGTTACAGTTTGTCAAAGTTCATTTTTTTTAAAATTTCTGTTTCTATTTAAATAACTTATTTAATTCAAGTTTGATTAGTCTGTCATTTGGCACAACCACGAAGTAGATGAAGCTCTATGTGACTTGACAGAGAAAAGTTTCATTATGCACCGTTAGAGGGCACTTTACCTAGAACTCAAAATTTGTTTTGTTCATAACTTTTTTCTCTTGCTAGATATCATAGAAACTTAAACATTATTGAGTAGAGAAATAATATCAGGAAAAATATGTATTCTTAATTCAAGCCGATAAATGTAACCGTTTATCAGGAAATCGCTATTAAAGTCTTATTAAACGTCAAATTTTTGATTATTCTTTCTGCAATTAATCAAGTTGCTATGCTGTAATACCAGCTTCATTAGTAAATAAAATATTATTAGAAAATTCATTATTCACACTTTATTTTCCAGAAGGCTATTACAGAGCCGGAAAAAAATATTATGGTGAAAAATCAAATATACCTGCTTTGAACAATTTTTATTACAATTCGTAACACCAAAATTACTAATGATAGGTATTTATTTGAAGCATGGCAACTTTATTAATTATAGAAAGAATTATCAAAAATTTGGTGTTTAATCACATTAATAGCGATTTCCTGGTAAACGGTTACATTCATCAGCTTGAACAAAGAGTAAATCATTTTTTCTGATATTGTTTCTCTTTTCAATAATGTTTACATTTCTGTGATGTCTAGCAAGAGAAAAAAGTTGTGAACAAAACAAATTTTGAGTTCTAGGTAAAGTGCCCTCTAGTGGTGCATAATGAAACTTCTCTGACTGGTCCAATAGACCTATTCATCTACTTAGTAGGTGTGTCAAATGAGAGACAAATCGAACTTGAATTAAATAAGTTACAAAAATAAAAAAATTGAACTTTGACAAGCTGTAACTTGTAAGCAATTGACAATTCGAAAAAAGTTTCATTATATACTGCTATTATTTTAATCCGTAGAATCACCTCCCAGAGTTTCCTGATGGACTTTCAGAACACCCTGTATATGTAGAATTGCAGTTAAATAAAGCTCTAATAAATCTTAATAAAATATATTTTTAAATGTAACATGAATAAAAAACAATTATTTATCTATAAAATATTAAATGACTAATAAATTTAAACAAAAAATACACCATTTGTAAAATTCACACCAAAGTAATATATTACAAATGATGCTTTATAAGTAATATATATTAATACCTACTGGCCTTGCTTAATGTAAACTAAGCAAGCTTTGGTGCAATTAAATTACTTTTTAAAATTATACAATATACATATTAAAACACATTAAAATAATAAAATATAAGTAATGCCAAATCACAATATAAAATATCTTTTTAAATCTATATATTTGACAACACTTATAAATAATTTTAAAATGTGTCCAAAATAGGCCACAACAACTTTTAAAAGGCTGCTCGATAATCACACAGTTTACATTATACAAATTTTGTATAAAAGCACATATTTTGTACTAAGTAATTTAGTTGCCATAGAATATTTAAAATGAAATAAATAAAATAACAATATCACCTATCAGCATTCTGTTTATCATGAAACAATATAACATAATATCAAGCTAGAGGCAATATTACTTCTTAATTAGAGATCGCACTTTATTTACACACCTGTCCATAAAATTTCTTTTTCGTTTAGAATCACTCGAATTACTATATATCGAAGATTTGTCAATATCACTATTGTCTATGGAATAATCCAAGCGATTGTACACGCTATGCGCCTTAGTAGACTTTTTTAAATTACATGTGTCAGTCTCTAATTTATTTTCGTCACTAAATTCTTTTTCTATGTCATCACAACTTTTTGCTGTTTGGGACGGAGTCGGTTCATCAGTAGATGCTTGTGAAGCTGCTATAGTAGGTTCTGAATCGAAGAGACCATCAAGACTTCGAGATCTACTAGGGGTTGGAGGGTTGCTAATCAACGCCAAGGATGAGATGGGAGTATTTGATCCTCTTCGTATGTAAGGATAAAGCGGAGGTAACCCCCTCGGAAATTTGTTGGAATTGATTATCCAGTTACGGGACGGACTGTTTGCCTTACAGAATCTGTAAGTAAGAACTATATTTTATATTAGATATAAATATTGTTAATACAGCACAAGTTACAAATGTACAAATTAAAATAAGCATTATACAGGGTGTCCCTTTTTCAAGCTGCACCATTGGGATCTCAGTTATGTTAAAAGATACAAAATCGATGTAGTTAGGGCAAAGTTGCAGGATTTGATGATGAATAACTTACCAAAGATAAATTAGACCTTTATTTTTTCGTTTTAATGTTATCAATTCTATTTCTCATATTTTTTTTTAATCGAAAAAAGAAAGAGGTAAATTTTTTAAACAGACATCCATACAAGTATTTTATCAAAAAAATCATACTTATAAAAAATGTAGGTTATAAAAAAACAAAAAGAATGATATAATTATGGTGTCTGTAGACCCATAATACAAGTGGAGTAATAACGTGTTCAAGGTTGGTTCTTATTCGTCAAACGCCAAAATTGAAAATTTGAACGTGATATAACCAAAAACCAATGCCCTTTTCAGGGAATACTCATAGAACCATAGAAGTGCTTGAAAAAAACCTTTATTTTTATAAAAGTTCCTAGCATCAAACCTAAGCGAGTTATCGCGAAAATAAAGTTGGTCCGTATTTTTTTCGGAGACAAAAAACGTGAAAATCACTCCCTAATTACCACCCCAATTGAAAATATTCATTACCACTTTACAATTTAATTTATTTATGTACTTGTGCTCTAAAAAGTTCTAAAAGTTCTAAAAGTTTGACCGGTTTAAAGTGCTTAGTTTTGAAAAAAGTTGAGCTTGAAGTGAAAAGAGAATTTTTGTATTTTTGGAAAAAATGTCTTTTTTTCAAAATAACTCAAAAACTGTTAATGATACGCAAAATTTTGTAGAGTACAAAATTGTAGGTTTTGCTTTTTTGAAAAAAATTTTTTCTGTAGGATAAAAATTAAGTAATGGCTATTTAAAATTTGCATAATATGTTCGTAAATAGCAACTTGTTCAAGCCTTTTCAGCTCAAACCCTTACAAAAATAAAGGCTGAAAATTTAACTTATTTGATCTTATAGCCCTTGAAAAAGCCTACAAAATGACTTTTTTGAAGGGCTTGATAGCAAAAAAACTAAGCGAGTTATGGGTAAAAAACCAATCACATATTTTTGCATATATCAGAACATATACAATAGAAGCATTGATGAATACACATTATAACTATATTTTAGGAATAGAATAGAAAAGGAAGACGAGAGTGAAGAGGATTTTTGATTATTTATACGTTATTTACAAAAAAAAAAAAAAATTTGTTATAAAAATAAAAAAATTAAAATCCATATAAAAATAAAATTGTTATTTTCCTTATTTTTGATTGTAAATTTTAATCAGTAGGGTTTTTTAAGGTTTGATAAAATAAATACATTACATTTTAAATAATAAAAAGATTGCATTATGTTTTGAACTAAAAAAAAATGTTTAACTATAATTATTCGATTTTTTTTGCAAGGGGCGGTTTTTATAAGGGCTGAAACTTATAAATACATAAAAAATTAAAACAGTAAAGAAATCTTAATTTAATATCACTATACGATTAAATTATTCCAAGTTGCCGAATAATATTTTTCAACATTATTTTTTAATGATTACCATCATAGTGGGTGGTTTTTAGGGATTGACAAATTTTCAATTAATCATAATTACTTATTTAAAGATGATTTCAACCTATTACACGCTCGAATCTACAATTCTATAATTATTTTCGAATAGGGGTAGTTTTCACCCTTAAAAAATAAAAAGCAACCCCCGGCACAAGGCCGACTTTGAAGTAGAGGGTAAGTAGAACCTAAATCCAAATTTTGGTGCAAATCGGTGCTATTTGGGAAAATTACACTGTAACGCCGTATTTTACCTTCAATTACTGGACTAGTAATATTTGTTTAAACTTCTGAATAATCTAATTGACTCTCCTAACTTATTAAATCTTGCAAATATTTATGTACCACCCAGAAATTTTTGAGTTTATACATTATTCCAAGAATCATTTTATTACACTAACTCTGGACAAAATTCGCCATTGAACAGAGTTCGGAACTTACAACAATTTATTTTCCAATATACTTAGTTATATTTAGCGTATCACTAGCTAGTTTTAAGAGAGCACTAAAACAAATAACATTCTGTTAGTACCGATAGTTACATTATTGTTATTTATTGTAATTTATTGTATTTATACTGTATGTACACTATATGTATGTGGGTGCATGCATATATATGTGTGTATGTATACATGTGTGTGTATATATGTTTGGTTTGGTTGTTAATCAATTATATTTAGTGAACATTGTTTTGGGCTCTTGGCCAGCCTGTTTATGTTCCGTTTTTTAAATAAATAAATGTAGTCATATTAACCGTGATACTTATCAGGATTGAAAAACGACTTTTTCTTGTGGACGCCATATTGGATCGTCGCATTTTTTATTTCAGCGAATTTTTCTGATTGTGGTGGTATGTCATCAATCGATTTTACAAACATCTTGATGGTAACTAGTTTTTAAATGTAACTTTGATAGTTCAGTTAAATTTTTATTGACAGTGTTAAAAGTTCAGACAATCAAAAAATGCAATTTTCAAATAAGACAGAGCCAAATATTCTTTAAATTAATTAATCAATAAACTTGAAACATATCACGCTCTTCTTCATATCAAAATTGCATTTTAGGATATTCAAATTTTGATGTTGTCATTGAAAATTTAACTGAACTGTCAACATTCGTTTGAAGTAATAGTTGAAAGTTTTGTTATTAAAGCACTATTTGTAATAGTAAATAATTTAATATTCTGACTAAAACAAAGTAGCGAACCTCGAACCATATCATGCTTGCGTTGAATTGAAAAGTGTGAAAATAGCGCCCCTAAGAAAAACATAAGTTGCATGTCGTTTTTCCCGTGGGCGCCACGATTAATGTGTATGATGACTTTTCCATTTTTGATTAAAAACTTATTACGAAAATCAAAATTTTCAGTTTTTTCTCGATAACATTGAAGTAGGTAAGTTAAATTTCTCTACGGCGAGTTATTTGTCATCAAATTCCACAACTTTGCCATAAGCTTACTGACCTATCTTGTATCTCTTAAAATTACTCTGATCCTAATGGTGCAGCTCAAAAAATGGCAACCTGTAAGAACATACACACATATTTTTTAGCAACCATGCAGTTTACAATTAATATGTTAGTAAAGATTTGCTATAATTTTATTATGAGTTAATAAATTTCTATTATAAGCGAGAATCAAGAATTGTCAAAGGAAGTGAAAGAAACGAAAGTGAAATTTATAAAATAAACACTACCTGGGCAGTGGAGTAGGTGTAACCGAGGCAAATGGACCATCTAGTCAATCTCTGGTCAACCCTGAGTTGCCATTTGTATCTTTGTCAGAACCTTTTCCGCTTCCTGAATCATTACTGTGCATACGTTGGTAACTAGGTGGCTGTCGAACTAGACTTGGATTAGAAGGTGTTCCGGGCGTAATATCACCTTTGCTTAAACCTACACGATTCATGAGACCATCAGCACATCGAGAATTTAGCTCCCCTCGCATGAACCTGAAACAAAAAAATAATATTTGGAGATTGTATAAATTCACAGGTAATAATATTAATATCCAGTGCAAGGTAATAATTATGGTAGGTGACTTAATAAATTTTGATTTTCAATATGCTCAATGAATGTCAATAGAAGTTTGTAAGTTTTATTGAGTGGTGATACTATTCTTTAACTAAAATATACACATTTTTTAGTCATCGTATAATCGTTTTGTTATCCTGTTTTATAACAATGCTACAGAAAAAACTCACCTCAACCACATCAGTGAGGCATGCAAAAAGCAAATTATTAATAATTCTATATTTTTTATGTTGGTTCTACTAATGTTCATGTTTTATCTTTCATACAGATGGATGTCAGTTAGTAACATCTACTTTATGTTGTCTAGATAAATAGTCACTTTATGTGTGCATTCTTATATTATCTTATTGTTTTTTTCAACATTCATGTAGGTTTAAAGACTTTTGATTTTACTACCATTGTAATATTAGTGCCATATTAATCTTTTAAAAAAATTATGACAATACTCCATTTATAGTTTAATAACTTCTCTATAAAGTTCTTCTTATGTCTCTATGAATAACAAAATATTAATTTTAATTAAAGATACAATTGTCATTAAAAGCGTGTATAGTGTGAGAGATTTAAGTTATATTGTAAGGATAAATTAAACTCCTTAATAAATAAAATTAAAAGGTCATCTCATCACCAAATATTTGTTGTAACTAAAATATGTAAATAAATCTTTTATATTTATTGCATTTCTCATTGTAAATTAAAGACCTAAGGTTCATGATCATTAAAAAAAATTATTTAAATATATTACTCTAAAAAGATCTTACTATAAAGTTATTACTACAGACAAAATAGCTATCGCCACAGACCGCTACTGGAATAGGCCAGCAGTTTTAAATTTCCGAAATGCCGATAGAGTACACCACCAGCAGAATTTTAGGAAGAATCAAATGCAGCGGTCCGCATTCCTACGCGTATCCTAGCAACATATAAACAAAACTGGTAATGTTGCCAGGCGTACTTACGGATTTCTTTTATACACTTATTTATCAATATCTGTTTTTTGCGTTACTGAATTTACTTAAATGTATAATGTAGGTATTTATAAAAATGTTTTTAAAGAATCAACGAATATCTATGTAGTTTCATATGATATTCAGCAGCAGTGTCACAGTTAGGTTATTTAATCATAATTTTGTTAATTAGCTACTATTTTCATTTTTGGTATTGAAATACTGCGGAAAATATATTTCCAAATAAACAATAAAATTCATAATGATATTTTAAACAGCTTGTAATGTATATTTTTTTAATATTTGATGATGATAAATTTATTTAATATCGGTGTGTTATTAGTAGGTACGTCGCAGAATGTAAGTATAGTTTTTTTTTGTATTTATAACATCTAACCTCAATTAAGCCTTCGCTAATTTTAGTTGCAAAACCATTTTTATCATGTGTCCTTTACGTAATTTAGTTTTAGAAGCCATAGTCTCGTGTATTCAATAGCTTAAATAACCACCAAAGTGTAACAAAAAAAAGAAACACGTCTTTAAGATAAATTTTTTATGCTCTTTCGGAATATCGTATCCGAATTTCAGAAAAATACATACAGAGTGTTGTTTCCTAGACTTGTACAAAAAATAAACAATTTTTGAAGTCCGAACCTGGATTTTTTTGCTGTCATACATGCATACATGAAGTATCGTGAGTGCATTAACCCTACCAAATATGAACCCATTATTCCATTCCCTACCAAAGTTATGACATAAAGCAGTTTTGACTAAAAATCTTAAATCACCCTGTATCTCAATAAGGAATGGCCAAGGAGCTATTTCTATAGGCGATCCCTGTTACCCTAGATGTCCTCTATCTCCCATTAAGCCATGTCCCTCTCGTGATGCAACACCCTGTATGTACACCGTGTCCACCTAGTGCGTGTGTCCAATATCTAGGTTAATAAAAGATATAACTTAATTTTTTTTCTACAGAGTTTTTTTTCCCGAGCTGCACAAAATGAAAATATATTTGCATATACAGGGTGTTCAGTTTTTCCTGGGCAGGTACCAACTTATTTTTTTTAATGGAAACCTGTATTTTTTTATGGCATTATCGAATTCTACGTGAAAAATTAACGGGACTTTGTGTTATGATCCCTATTAAAATATTGATAGTTTTCGAGATAATCGACTTTTCATTTTTTTTCTTATGTATCGTCACTTCTAGTAGATGACATAATTATGATTGTATGACAGCTAGAAATTATTTTTTTTTTCAGGAACTGTAGAGTGAATATGGCTGTTTCAAAAAAACGTATCAAAAGTTGACCTGTGATATACAGGGGGCAAAAAAATCGTGCCAAACCTGATAATTTAAAATTTGAAAAATCTCGACTTTTTCAAATAGAACACCCTGGGTTTTATGATTTCATTAGATGCCTTTCTGTAGACCCTTCAATTTTTTAATAGCTTTCCCTATATTAAAGTTGCGTAGTTTTTGCAAAAAAACCATTTTTAAAATACCGGATTTGCGCCCGTTCCTTTGTCGGGAAAAATATTGTAAGGGTATTTATTTTTATTAAATTTATTAGTTCTCTAGCTACACTATTTAAAATAAAAATTAACAACTGAAAAATTTAGATATTTGAGTTTAATAAATAAGTCTTTATGGAAAATTACCATTTATTTGTAAATAAAATCAAAAAACCATAAAATCGCTACAAGCGATTAAGAATTAGCAAAATATGAGAAATGTTTACTAGCAGCACGTATTTACAAAGCAAATAATCCAAATTTATAGAGATTCCCACTATTTTGAGAATGTGAAGGGAAGGTTTGAATGAACAGCAAATGCGAAGTATGAGAAAACTACAAGGAGACATAAAAGTAACAACGATAATATTTAGTTTAAAGTTGTGGCGTCTGCTGTTGAAAATCCAAATATTAGTGCCAGGAAATTAGTAGTAACCTTGGAGTTTTCAAAAGCTTGACAAATAAAATATTGAAGAAGAAGTTTCATCCGTATCATATTGAAAATCAAGCACTGTCACCGTAGTTAGGAAAGTTATTTGTGAAATTGGAGATTAAAAAATTTGGATGAATAGAATTTTGGAAAAAGAATACTCATAGTCGCAAGCTAACTTAAAATAAATGTTCAAACTGTCCACCGTTGTCTTCTACACAAAGCATTAATCTACGATGAAAGTGAATGTGGACATTTCTTAACATTTGAGGCGTTATAGTTAGAAACTCGTTTTGAATCTTTTCTTTTAAGTCTTGAATATCCGTTGGTGGTACTTCGTATACTCGCTCCTTGATATAACCCCACCAGAAAAAGTCCAGACTATTTAAGTCAGGCGAACGTGCGGGCCAAAGAACTGGGCCACTACGACCTAACCACTGGTTTGGATATACGTGATTTAGGTGTTCTCTAACCTGAAAGATAAATAGGTAATAGGAAAAATATAATAACAATAAAATAATCACAATACAGCCAAAGGAACGGGCGCAAATCCGGTATTTCACATAAAACTGGTTTTTTTGCAAAAACTACGCAACTTAGGTATAGAGAAAGCTATTGAAAAATGGTCTACAGAAAAGCATCTAATGAAATCATAAAACATAGGGTGTTCTATTTGAAAAAGTCGAGATTTTTCAAATTTTAAATTATCAGGTTTGGCACTATTTTTTCCCCTGTATATCGCAGGTCAACTTTTGATACATTTTTTAAAAGAAAGAAAAGAAAAATAATTTCTAGCTATATATTATGTTAACTACTAGAAGTGACGAATCATAAAAAAAAATGTAAAGTCGATTATCTCGAAAACTATTAATATTTTAATAACAAAGTCCCGTTAATTTTTCACGTAGAATTCGATAATGCCATAAAAATATAGGTTTCCATTGAAAAAAAATTAAGTTGGTACCTGCCCAGGAAAAACTGAACACCCTGTATATGCAAATATATTTTCATTTTGTGCAGCTCGGGAAAGTAGGCAACTCTGTAGAAAAAAAATTAAGTTATATGTTTTATTAACCTGGATATTGGACTTACGCGCACTAGGTGGACACGGTGTATATGTTTAAAGTAAAAAAATCATTAAAAAAATTAAAATTCATCCTTATTGAAATAAAAAACAACGATTTTTATAACTAACCTTCAACAACATAAGGAGAATACCTAAAAACGAAATAACATTAAAATACCTACAATTTTTACAAATCAACATGTAAGTAATTGTGATGAAAATCATATAAAGAACTGAGTGCAATGTTATGTAAACAATTTAATGCAACGACGAGTGTGTGGCGTGAGAGGCGTAAATTTTATTTACTCCAGCAGAACGACGAAACAATTACGGAATGGTACGCCAAGATACATTCTTTTGCGATGCACTGCAATTTCGGAGCAGACTTAAATAAGGCAATTAAGGACAAATTTGTGACGGGGCTAACGAGAGGGAAAATTCTGGATCGTCTGTGCGAAGAAGAGGACGGTAGATCATTGGACGAGTTAGTGAATATTGCCCAGAAAACAGAAAATAGTGCGAAGGTGAATTTCATCAACCCAAAATTCCCGACAAGAAGCACAGGATCACCGCCATCACAAACTGGAACCGGAAACCAATACCACAGGAAACAGAGACAGCCATATCCGGGTGCGCAACCATGGAAGAGCAGCCATGGAAGAAGGGAAGTGTCGAATGGTCGGTTGGTAGCACCGGTTACAGACAAGGTCAGATGACGGGGAGGAGTCACAGGCAAATGTCAGGAAAAGATAACCCTATTTTAAAATGTAAGTGTTGTGGAAATAGACATAATAATCCATGTAAATTTAGAAATAGTATTTGTAATAAATGTAATCGTAAGGGGCATCTAGCTAAAATATGTAATTTTAACGGAGATCTGCATTTCGTGGATCAAAGAATAAATCAAGATTCAAAAATTAATGTAACTTGTGATAAAAACAGTTTATTTTGCTATACAAATTGGCAAAAACGTCCAGAGATACAGAACACCAAAGATAATTGTAAGATTTTAAATGACAACCCCTTTAACATTGTAATAAAAATAGGAGATAAGGAACACCATTTCTTTTTAGACTCGGGAGCTTCGGTATCATGTTGTAGTCACGATACGTATTTGAAAGAGTTTTCTAGTTTTAGGTTACGACAGGCGAATATGTTGTTGACGAGTTATAATGGAGACACATTCTCACCTGTGGGATGTTTTGAGGCGAAGGTGGAGTATAACGGGAGGATAAAACCTGTGAAGTTCTATGTGGTCTCCGGTGGAGGACCGAGCTTGCTAGGCAGAAACTTCTTAGAAAATTTTGAGATCAAGGTCAGTTTAATAAATAGTATAGAAACCGACAATAAACTGAAAGAATTAATGCACAAATATAATAGGTTGTTTTCTGATAAATTAGGTAAATATAAATATAGCCAAGTATCATTAAAATTAAAAGAGAAAGTCAACCCAATTTTTTGTAAACATAGGACAGTTCCTTTCGCATATAAGAGGGTGGTTGAAGAGGAATTGAATAGAATGGAGGCCGAGGGGATCCTGGAGTCGATACCTGATTCAGAGTGGGCAACTCCATTAGTGCCGGTATTAAAGAGCAACGGAAAAATAAGACTTTGTGGCGACTATAAAGTAACTTTGAATAAATTCCTCGAAGATTATAAATATCCTTTGCCTAGAGTGCAGGAGGTATACTCTAAATTGAATAAAGGAAAATATTTCTCAAAAATAGACCTGCAAATGGCTTATAACCAATTACCTGTAGATGAGGAAACGGCAGCGTTACTAACAGTGAATACAACGAAAGGGTTATATAGAGTGAAACGTTTGGCTTTTGGTGTTAAACCCGCAGTTAATATTTTTCAGAAAATAATCGAGAATGTTTTAGGAAATATGGTAGGATGTTGTAATTTTCTGGATGATATCATTGTGAGTTCCGAGACAGCGGAAGAGCATCTGTTGAACTTGGAGGAGGTTTTTAGAAGACTGCGGGATGCTGGGTTCACAGTATCTAGAGATAAGTGCGAATTTTTCAAGAGAGAGGTACGATATTTGGGACATTCAATCAGTGAAGCTGGATTGAGGAAAACGGATGACAAAGGGCGATATTGCAAGCAACAAGACCAATGAATGTTTCAGAAGTGAGAAGTTTCTTGGGATCGGTGAGTTACTATTCAGGTTTCGTTAAAAATATAGTAGAAATTTTGAATCCTCTGTACGAGCTTTTAAAATCAGACAAACAGTTTTACTGGTCTAAAAAGTGCGAGATAGCATTTAATAGAATTAAAGAAATTATGGCTACAGACCAAGTGCTGGTGCATTTTGATCCGGAACTACCTATAATCGTTCATTCCGATGCATCCAATGTAGGCATAAGCGCTACGTTGTCGCACATGGTTGAGGGAAAGGAAAGGTTAGTGGGATGCGTATCTAGGAAATTAACTCCGGCAGAAGTAAAATACCCAACATGTCACAAAGAGGCGTTAAGCATCATTTTTGGAGTTTCTAAATTCTTTTATTATTTGTGTGGTAACAAATTTATTTTAAAAACAGACCATAAGCCACTAACTACAATTTTTGGAGAACACAAATCTTTACCACAATATTCAGCGAACAGGTTACAGAGGTATGCGGCGTATTTATCAATGTTCAATTACGAAATCCAACATATACGTGGAGAAAAGAATATAACGGCAGATGAATGGCTTAGCATTGGTGAACGCTAAGAAATTGGCCAGGTCAGTAATATATTGGCCCAATATCGACTTAGATATTGAAAGGATGACAAAAGCATGTATACCATGTTTGACTACGAAACCAACACCGCCGAAAAACGAATTGACGCCATGGGGACAGACGGAAGAACCATTCGAAAGAATTCACTTGGACTTCTTGGGTCCATTTAAAGGTAAAATGTATTTAATAGTGGCAGACGCTTTCTCAAAGTGGATAGAAGTGTGTAAAATGAAAAATACTACGGCATTCGAAACGGAGAAGAAACTAAGGAAATTAATAGCTCGCTTTGGATTGCCTAATACGATTTGTTCCGATAATGGACCGCAGTTAACGTCAAAATTACTTCAACAGTTTTTTTAGAAGGAACGGTATAGAGCACGTACTAATTCCTCCTTATAATCCAAGCAGCAACGGAGCGGCAGAGATAATGGTGAAACTATTTAAGAATAGATTGACCGCGGCAGTAGAAGATCCTAGAAACAAAGAGGTGCCTATTTCGACATTAATTTCACGCTTCTTATTAACATACAACCGGAAAGGCTCCAGCTCAGTTAATGTTAGGCAGAGAGGTCCGCACGAGATGGAAGCTGTTGAAAGAATCCAGGGAAGTACAGACGGAGGATAATCTTCCAGAAAAAGTAAGAACGCCAGTAGCCGTACAGAAAAGAAAATACGTAGGTCGAAAAAGACAGAGTGTAGTAGGTAGCATAGTATATGTGAAGGATTATAGAAGAGAAGATAAGGTCACATGGACCGAGGCGGTAGTAGAAAAACAAATAGGAAGATCAGTATACCTATGTCGTTTAAAAAACGGACAATTGTGGAAAAGACACATGAATCAAATAAAAACTACAAGTTTTGAAAACCATGAAGCCCAAGCTAGCCAATCGACAAATACAAGGACTCAGCAACCACCTGTTAAATGCGATAATTCAAAATTCATTTTCCCTGATATAAATCATAATGCAATTCCTAGTAATGAGTATTTTATAAATTTGCCTGGATGGACGGACGAGCTCGGTCATACACTGGAGAACAGCCGAACAGAGCAGGTAAATTAGAGTCTAATAATGTAATCGAGTTAGAAAATACACAAGTTAACGTAGATAAGACAAATAATATAGCGAATCAAGTAGATAATGTAACAATTAATATTCCAGAAAAGAATGTACCCAGGAACCAGGTCGAGGTGTCACATTGTAACAGTAATTCACATAAGCAGGTAGATAGGCTGACAACACCTGAGAAGGAGAACTTCTCCACCTCAAATACGGGGGTGGAAACGGGGGTCTCAGGTCGCCAAGAGGAAGCGACTAGAGAGGAGGCTTCCGGCGAAGCTAAAGCCATCAAGAGGGGGAGAGGTACTCCGAGCAGAGCAAGACTGTCTACACAGAGAGACAGATTAAAACGGCAAATAAAGTTGCCGAATTATTTAAACGAATATTGTTTAAGTACTAAGGATTAATATGTAAAATTTTATGTATAAGTAGGTTAGAAGTTCCACACGGAAATCAATTAGTTATGTTAAAACGGTTAACATATATTTGGTGTGGGGGTGTTCCATGGTTAACCTACAACAGGACCATGGGTCGGTGGTCAGGGTCACGGCAGAGCGTGGTAAGATGTCATGAAGGACAGTTATAGAGGTTGTCGAATGATATAGAATCGCTCGAATGTATAGTGTGTAAGAATAAAGTGTTATCACCTGAACTCGTGGTTTCCTTTATACAGGAAGGTTCTTTTCTGTCAATCGTGTGCAAGAGAGATAGAGTCATAGCGTGCGATAGATAGAGTGACTTTGTCCTCATAGAGGGCTTTTCTCTTTGTCTCTCTCTCTCTGCTGTCTTTAGGAGTCTCTGGGGCTTCTCCAGCATCTTCAGGACACCTAGAGAGGCAGCGTGGGGTAGAGCGCGTGGCCTTTTTAGCCTTCGTCATCGAGCTATGATGTCACAACGTATGAGAAAAAAAAAACGGTTTTTGCTCGTAACTCGGAAATGGCTGGAAACAAATCTCCTCTTGGTTCTGAGGAGAGCACTCGGTGGGTGACGCAGAGCGGGGTGTCACAATTTATGAAATAAAAAAAAATAGTAGTTGCTTATCCCTTGGAAATGATTCGATGTATCAAAAAATCTCCCATGGTACTGACTGGGGATCGAGTGAAAAACGTCAGAAGTCAGCATGTCGAAAAAAAATCGGGACCAACGGTGTGTGACATCGTAGAATAAAAAAGTGTCTTCTGCGTTGAACGCAAAAGGTCCGAAGTCCATATGTTGAAATTAAATTTCTGAAACAAGAGGTGTGTGACAGTACAGTAAAAAAGGTCTTATAACTCGGAAACCGTGAATTGAATCGAAATACTAATTAAAAAAATCTCCCCTACACACCTGGTTTTGATTGTCCATTCTCCGTTAAATGCAAAAGGTCCGAAGTCCGTATGTCGAAAATAAATTTTGGAAACAAGAGGTGTGTGACGTCATAGAGTAAAAAGGCCGTATAACTCGGAAACAGTGCGTTGAATCGAAAAAGTAATTAAAAAAATTTCCTCACACCCCTGGTTCTGATTGTCCCTTCTGCGTAAAATGCAGAAGGTTCGACGTCCGTATGTGGAAAATAAATTTCGGAAACAAGAGGTGTGTGAGGTGATACAGTAAAAAAGGTCTTATAACTCGGAAACGGAGTGTTGAATCGAAAAAATAATTAAAAAAATCTTCCCACATCCCTGGTTCTGATTGTCCGTTCTGCGTTGAATGGAAAAGGTCCGAAGTTCGTATGTCGAAAAACAAAAAAGTTAGTCAAAAACTGCAACAGCAGTAGCGAACGCAGTATCTTATCTCTGTAAGGGATCATTGATTGATGATTTATTTTTTTTAAATAAAGTTGGTATTCAACTACTCCTAGAGATTCCAGCAATTTTACTTGTGTAAATTTTTTTGAACACCTTGTATCATACATTAGAGCACTACCAATGGCACCCATGATATGTAACACTTATGTCAATAATTATTTTACCTATCTAAAGAAATCAACATTAAGAGAGCAGTACCCATCTAAGGATACACACACCTGCATAATGTAATCTTTTAAAACATAGGTGTTAATACCGTACCAAATTGGAAGTCGATGCACAAATCTAAAAATATTAATTTTAAGTTTTTCAATTATCCTACTCCAAGGTGATATAAAATAAATAATTAATTAGGTATATTCATAGTTTTAATTCTAACTTGATTTATTTTATTTAGCATTTATCACAAATCTGATTTCCAAACAAAAGATAAGTTCCATATCTCTTTAATTATTACATAACTGAATGCATTAAATTTATTTGGCAGTTATTACACAGACCAATAAATTTTAACTTTTTTGGAATCAGAAACTTGAATATATATTTCCGAAGGATTTAGGTGCGCTGAATCCGAATCTGGCAGTAGAATTGCTCTATCACGTCAGGTTTTTGAGATATCCTAACCTAAAAGTGCAAAAAACACTGTTTTCCGTCATATTTGAGGTTATGTAGTAATGCCATCTATTCTTTTTCAAAAAACTAATATATTGAATCTAAAAGTACAAGGCTCCCTCCTTCGAATGCCGTTGAGCTCAATTTTTTTTATTTTTCGTTGAGATATCACGTGGAAATTTTTAAGTTTCTCAGTTTCTTAATATGCGAAAATCTACCAAGGATCCTTGATGCCTACATTAAGTCGATTGCAATTCAGAAACTTCACACCCATACGGTTTGTGGGTATGGAGTTGGTGGGCTTGGGGTTTCTAAGCTTGGAGTTTGTAGGTTCGGGTTTTGTGGGATTGGGGTTTGTGGGTTTAAGGATTGTGGGTTTAGGGATTGTGGGTTTGGGGTTTGTGGGTTTGTGGATTTGAAGTTTGTGAGTTTGAGTTCGTATATATTGAAGGTTTCTGAGTATGAAGTTTCTGACCTGCAATCAACTGTTTGACGTCTAAGGGATCCTTAGTAGATTTTTTCATATTAAAAACTGATAAACTTAGAAATTTCAACATTAAAAAAAAAAGATATTTGAGCAAACTCAACGGCATTCGAAAGAGGGAGCCTTGTACTTTTAAATTATATGTAATTTTTTTTTTTAAAAAAAGAATAGATGGCATTACTACATAACAGTGTTTTTTGAACTTTTTGGTTAGGATATCTCAAAAACCTGACGCGATAGAACAATTCTGCGGCCAGATTCGGATTCAGCGCACCAAAATCCTTCGGGAATGCATATTAGTGTGCCTGCTTCTTGACTCTTGTTGACCTGTGTTATTTGGCAACAATGCCACCGCTAGAACTGTCGTCTATTACCAAGTAGAAAAGTTACCACGCTAAATTTTATTGATGGATGCCGGCTAAGAAAAGCCTGCATCCTTTTCGGGTTGTCAATTTCCTGCATTTAACACGCAGTCTGTGGCGATAAGCTATATTGTCTTTGTTATTACTTTGAAGTGCAGAGAAAAAAATTATTTTCTAAAGATTTTAAATGCAAGTTTCATTAGCAAAATTAGAAAGTTTAAATGTTTGATTATTATTCACAAGAGTGCATAAATAATAATATTTTCTTAAATAAAATGGCATATTTAAATATTTTTTAAATTTTTTTTCTCAAGAGACAATTTGAATTGAAAACAAACCTAACCCCAATAGGTTTGTTTTGCGGCTGCATCGTGCTTTTTTAATCGCAACCTCATATATACCGTACGCGCCTAAAGTATGGAATAAATTCAGTAAAAACGAAACTAATTTTTTTTGAGAAAAATCCTCGAGCAGGTCGATTTTTAATTTAAAAAATACATATTTTAGCATAAAAGGCGATTTTCAACCGTCATTTGTTTTCGAGTAATGACGTCATCGACATTTGAAAGATCGTTTCATTGTCGATTCGACAGTATTAAAATGTTGCCATCTTACATAGGGAAGTTTTCGTGTAAACGACGATTGAATGTTAGAAAACGTAAATTTTATTCACTAAAAAAATAACAATTCCTATGTCAAGTATATACAATTCATTAAGTTTTCTACACTTTGAGTTAATTATTTGATAATTAATTTCACAAGTAAATCTCTCGTGTGGCAATATTTTACCGTTACATCTGACATTTTACGAGTTTTGTACAAAAATGCTTTCCTGGTAGATTGGCATTTTTAAAATGGGACTAATCGGCCAACTCTTATAACAGACCCCGTATGCATTTTTTATTATCTTGTTTCTATTAAAAAAGTTGCATTTACATTACAATAGAAAAATCGATTCATCCGAGTTAATAAATCTTGCGAAACGTCTACTACCTACTTAAGAATAGTTACATTGAATGGATTTAAGAAAATTAAAAATTTTGTTTTTTTTTAATTTTCGGAAACGGCGGCCTTAAGAGCCTACGTGTGTGTAACAAAATTTACTTAATTTTAGCCACATAATGGGCCTCTGGTTTTTCTGTACGCCATTAATGATCACTGTATAGGTGCCCACAATGAAATCAGTTGAAGTTTCTTATAAAAGTTGTAAAGCATACAATAATTCTACATAAAAATGGCCTCTTGACTTTTTCTTGTACTATTAAAATTAACAGAGTTAGGGAGGCTGGAAGTTAAGGGAAGGTTTCAGAAATTTAAAAAAATCATAAGCATAAAAATGAATGAATTGTATTTTTTTTTCAATCTACTCTAAAAAATGTAACTTTTCTTTTCAGAGAAATATATATAATTTTTAATTTTTAATAAGAAAGTTAACAATTTCAAATTTTTAATCGTTAATTTTAATGATGTAACAAAACTAAAACAATTTTTTTTTCTATTCGATTGATTATTTAAAATAATGAAAAGTTGCCTTCGAATTTTTTTTACGTTTGTTTTTTAGACAGATACAAATTTATTTACCTTTTTATATTTTGAATTTTATTTAGCTCCTACAACATTGCCAGGGCAAAGATAAAAAATTGTGGACAACTCGTATGCTTATGACAAAGATAGATTATTTTGTTCGTTATTGTCAATGCGCGTGCGTCAGTAAACGTGTGTTTCTTTAAATTATCTTAATCTCAAAAAGGTAAATACATATTAATAAGGACTAATATTTTTTCTTTTAGCCTAAAACGGATTTAAACGGATGCAAACTACCCTCATGTTCACCCCCAAAAATAATATTTCCGTGATAACTCGGGTTCTAATCAATATTTTGGAATGAAACAAAACGGAAATTACTTCTTATAAAAAAAACATTTATGGGCTTAGGTAAAGCGTCAGTTGAATGTACAGTATGACGATATTTCACCAAATAGAGATACGCTCTGGGAACGTATACAAAATATTTGGAACGCTATAGACGTGAATTATATACGACGCCTTGTTACATCTATGCCAAACAGATTACAAGCCGTTATTGATTCGGATGGTAGTTGTACATATTATTAGACTGTTTTGTTTTTTCATTGTTTATAAAATGAGTAAATAAGTTCATAGCATTATGGGCCTGGAAATGCTTCCTTTCTGATATATGTAAAATTTAAAAAAAACTATTTTTCTAAATATTTCGAAAACGATTTAAGATGAGCACTGAGCTTTGGTGTATAGTACAGTGGCAGTGTAATATCTTAAATCGTTTTTGAGATATTTAGAAAAAAACGGATTTTAAATTTCTTTCGACATCTATCTCAGAAAGGAAACATTTCCGGACCCATAATGTCATGAACTTATTTACTTATTTTCACTTCCAGAACACGTCCTTAAAATATTTAACTTTCCTCCCGAAACTGTATAAGTTATAATAAAACTAACCGTAGTTTACAATATTTTTTTATTTTGTTGCCTTCATGACCTAGTTTTTGCAGAATATGACACAAATTCCTATTAATAGTCCACCGGCTCGTCCCTTTAAAAATAGTATGCCTTTTAGGTTGGAAACCTTTATCTTGCGTCGAGTGTACATATAAAGGACAATTTAAGAATTTGAAATTGTGCCGCCAAAATGCTAATGTAGTGATATGTGATTCTAATCAAATTCTGATTTGTTTAAATTAGCGATTTAATTGCTTCGTTACTTGGTTTATTATAACTTTATGAATTAAGCAACCCTTGTTCCTTAAATTTTTCTTCCGTCGTTTAAATTCTTCTTCTTCTTTAATTATTTTCAAAAGTTGGCGACATAAATCCGAAACCGGTCTGTGTCTGATGACGAGCGATCCTAGCTGTTTTCTACTATATATATATACATATATATATATATTTATTGATGACCTCACATACGTCATCGTATCCTCACATCAGCTTAACACTATTTATAACAAATTTCCAATTAAAATGCAAATTGAAGCTTATTTTAAAATAAGGAAAAANATAAAGGCAACATGTAGTACATCGCATCAAAGAGGAAAAAACAAGCAATGTTTTGTATCCACAGCCTGCTTCGATAAATTTTTTTATTGTCCGCGTAGAGGGCGCAGCAAATTACATACGATACTTCAAAAATTTGTTTACACCAGGTGAAAGATATCAATTTTGCCATGAAATTTTATTAAAATAAGGTTTTTCTATCTCTTAAAATAAAAATGTTAGACGGCCCTAAACTTATGATAAACTGATTTCTCATAAAGTTGGCCATGGATCTCAAATTTGTTTTTACGAGCATCAAGGCCTCAAAAACATATAAAGATTTTTGACGTGCATCGTGTATCGCTTTAATACACGATGCACGTCAAAAATCTTTATATGTTTTTGAGGCCTTGATGCTCGTAAAAACAAATTTGAGATCCATGGCCAACTTTATGAGAAATCAGTTTATCATAAGTTTAGGGCCGTCTAACATTTTTATTTTAAGAGATAGAAAAACCTTATTTTAATAAAATTTCATGGCAAAATTGATATCTTTCACCTGGTGTAAACAAATTTTTGAAGTATCGTATGTAATTTGCTGCGCCCTCTACGCGGACAATAAAAATTGTCATTGAAGTAGGCTGTGGATGCAAAAAATTGCTTGTTTTTTCCCCTTTCATGCGATGTATTACATGTTGCCTTTATCTTTTATATTTATTACATTTTTATAATTTTGGTATCAAAAATGTAGATTAATGTATAGTAATTGTTTTAAACACGTCAACTACAAAAACTTTTATAAATATAATGCGCTTTTTTTAAGCTAAGAATCTGCAATATCTGGCACCCAACAGTTTATCATCATAGAAGTAAGGTCCTATGATTTTGGTATCAAGAATTCTAACCCAAACGTTTACTGAAAATCATTGTTGAAATGCAGTTTCTCCATGCCAATGTAAATTACTATTAGTCCATTGTTCCTATTAAAATATCCATTGTTACAAAAATTAGGCACATCTGACCAGAAAATTCTTCTGCATATAAAAGGTTTTTCCCTCTTTCTTTCTTGTCACCACCTACAGAACCCTAATCTCTTCTCGGTTTATTTTCCTCCCTCAAGCTCAAGAAGTGCAAAACCAGTTTTTCGTAATATCCTTCTTGCATATCTAAATTGTAGTTCACTTCAATCTCTCACTGTTTTCCTATTTACATAATTTAAAATTCTGTTAACAACAGCTGATTTTATTAGCAAAGGTTTTCTACATTCCACAAGTGCTTGAATAGAAATTGAAATTGCATTGATAAGTACAATACAAACATATTACACTTCTCAATATGTGAAATTATTATTATTATTCAAAATAGTTCAAATTCAATTCAAATTATTCAAATAGTTTTTCAAATCACAGTTAACTGTAACAATTTTCAAACCAACAGTTATGTTATAAACTATAACAATAAACCTCTATATTTATTAAATAGTTGACACGTGTCTACAACAATTTCTACGTTAACACAAAAATGTTTATATTTTTGTACCAAAATTATGAAAAATGTAATAAATATGAAAGATACAGGCAACATGTAGTATATCGCATGAAAGACGAAAAAACAAGCATTTTTTTGTAGCCACAGCCTGCTTCGACAATTTTTTTTTGTCCGCGTAGAGGGTGCAGCAAATTACATACGATATTTTAAAAATCTGTTTGCACTAGGTGAAAGATCTCAATTTTGCCATGAAATTTTATTATAAGTTTTCTCTATCTCTTAAAATAAAAAAGTTAGACGACCTTAAACTTTCGGTACTATCCCGGTTATTTTATGATTTCTCATAGTTGGCCATGGATCTCAAATTTGTTTTTACGAGCATAAAGGCCTCAAAAAATGCAACAAAAAACATATAAAGATTTTTGAGGTGCGTGGTATATTAAACGAGATTCATAGGAGTAGCCCTCTTATAGTAGACAGCTTGTGTATATACAGAGAATTGTCGGTTTTTCAAAATTTTGCCTATATAACCTTAGTTGAAAATACACCTTTTAGATACAATGTTAAGCCCTTCACAAGTTTCGTTTGAACTTTATTTTTGTTATTACCATAGCAACGCCAGTATGAAGGACGTCATCTTGAAATTTTTAAATTGTCATATCTTCTGAATACCTTAATCGATTTCAATAAACCATGGCTCATTTTAAAGAACTATTAATAAAATTTATATTTATGATATGGGAATAAAAATATTATTTTCCTGCGCAACGGTAAACGACGCTAATGAGAAAAGTTTTGTAATTGTCTCCGTTTACTAAAAAAATTAAATGCAACGATATAGTTTTTTTTTCATGGCTTGGTAGACCATTCATTAAGGAAAACAAATACACAAACCGGAGGTCGATATCTTTTTTCGTTTTCAAGTTATTGCTAAAATAGTGAAGTTGTGCTAGAAACATCCTCCTTTATTTAGTTCTCTAAATAACATTGCCATAGTCCAAGCCAAAATTAAATTGTAATTAATTGTAAAACTATACCAATCTTGTCCTTAAAAATAACTTGCTTTATTTTTAAATTTACTTATTTAATATGTAGGAACAATTTTTCTTTTTTTTTTTTATTAATTCCAAATATCTGAGTATTTATAATGATTATTGCTTCCATAACGAGGCTATGCCATATGAAAATAGACAACTGAAAAATTATGCCAAACTAAATGTGACAGCTCTTGCTACGTGCAAAATTAGTGTTATTTGTGTTGGAAAAGTACTTGTGAACAAGGAAAATGCCTTTTACGAATGTGGAAACATAGTTTATTTTCAATGTTTGGAAAATGTCGTTATAGCTTCAAGAAAATATGCTTTGCGATACCCTGGTAGAATACGCTACTCAAGAGAAGTATTTCATCGTTTATCCAGACGCCACTACATTCTGTAAGAAGACAGACATATCGTTTGACATAATTGTTCATTTGTCTATTTTCATAGGACCTAGCCTACCTCGTTATAGAAACAATACTTATAAATACTCTGATATTTGGAATTATTAATAAAACAATGAAAAATTGTACCTACATGTTAAAAAAATTTTAAAATTAAGCAAGTAATTTTTAAGGGATTGGTATAGTTTTACAATTAATTACAATTTAATTTTGGCTTGGACTATGGCAATGTTATTTAGAGAACTAAATAAAGGAGGATGTTTCTAGCA
>NW_019417884.1:0-40128 GCF_000390285.2 Anoplophora glabripennis
ACCGCCTCTCCAACTAACTTATAAATAAAGTGTTTTTGTTTTGTTGTCGAGTTTAATGTCTGTAAAATGGTAACCAGAAAGAAACAATTATTAATGTCTTGCTTTCCACATTATTTCAATTATGTCTGACAAAGCTGTGCCGAAGAATACCACTCATTGGTCAAATCTATCATCAAATTATTATCATTGTGTCAAACATTTATATTTAATATGTTATATATTATATCTTATATTTAATATTTTCCATTGTGTCCCTGCCTTTAAGGCAGGGACACAAATCTCAGCTAATCTCAGTTATTCTAAGTACTGATTGGTCAATTATAACCGGGAAATATGAAATAATAGCAATTTACAATAGAAGTTTACTATTTTTTTTATGTCGATTGTATTACAAATTCACTTCAGCATTCGTATTCATATGATTTTAGGGAAAAAGAATATATCATAGACCACTAGTGATGGGAATAATCGAATGAATTAAATAATCGAGAGGTTACCATTCGAATTAATTTTATAATCGAATGATCATTCGAATGAATAATCGAAAGTTCACTTTGAAAATTTCCGGTCTATCCCAAATCATATGCGAAACATGTTGACGTTAGGTAAATGAATGACTGTCGCGGATTGGGGCATTTCTTCCATATTTGAGGGCCCTAGTATCAAAGGCGGCAATCTCCACTTTTTGACGAAATCGAGTTAAATACATGATATTTTTCGGTTTTTCGCGCTTTGTCTAAATATATGGTTTGCGATTATCAAAAGCGGCTTTATCCCATTACAAAACTGCATTAAAACATCACCTGAGAATCAAATCCGGCAATCTCCATTACCCGCTTAGAATCAGAGTCGGCAATATCCGTTTTGGCCAATCAGATGGCTCACAGCGAACATATGACGTGACGTGACACGACATGCTGTTTCAGATAGTTAGGAATTTATTATTATTTAGTTCGTTTTTTTTTATTTTTGATTATACGTTTTGTTGAATTAATTTTAATATTTTATTCTTTTGTCTGTAAGTCCATTCCAAAATACTTGGTATTTATTTTACAACTCATTTTAGTGCAACCTTTGGTAACAAATCTTGCAAAATCCAACTGTTGGTATCAAACACGGCATTCTCCATTTATTTTTGTACATTTTTTCAGAAAATATAAAAAATTTAGGTACATTAACCTTAAAATCTAATGTAGTTTAGCATTTTCTTTCATTGGAAACTATGCTTCCTTTGAATTAAGCAGTAATAAGAGTGTAGTAGTTTTTTGCGCTTTAACAAAAAGTGGAAATGGTGGAGATTGCCGCCTTTGATACTAGGGCTCTCATTTATTCGTTGCCAGTTGAGTGATTCAGCAGCATGTGTTTAAAATGAGTAGTCGCCGCCTAAAGTGGTCCATTTTTTGTGATTTTTTTGAAAAAAAAAATTATATAGAAAACATAATTTGGCATTATTTTCATTCATATGAAATTTTATCCCCGCTAAATAAAGCTCCCATCTAACCCCCCGCGATGCCACTTATAAAATTCCTGCATACCTTTTTTATTGTATGTCGGTGATATTCGATTGTCTCATCTATCCTCTCGGCCGTCTTATCTCGAGATGTTGTAGCTCGTTAGAGCGTTGGAACAATCGAAACATCTGCGCACTCGCTCGAGTAGTGCACGTATTAGTAACGCTGTGGCCACTGTCATTCGTATCCGAATAATCGAATGATTCAATAGAACCACTCGAGATATCTCGAGAGATTTTCATAATCGATATAATCGATAATTTTCATTCGAGTAGTCCCATCACTATAGACCACCGAATATATTATGGTTAGTGCGAGATAATTTTTGTAGATTTATTTAAATGTAAATAATTTACGGTATTTATCAGGTCTGTGGTATTTATGGTGCTATTCTGTAATTTTCTTAGTGCTGTAAAATTCATGGTGATAAAAAAATACAAGTTATATATCTCTTATCTAGGAACAAGTTACTGTTGATTTATAGAACTATGTGCTAGGCTTATTTTAGATTAATAGAAAATAACTTGATAAAAGGCTTTTTTTTTAGGATCTAATGAAAGATATATTGTTTTTCTTTAAAATATAATTAAGATTCAAATTCAGTGATCGAATTTTAATATCGTCACAAATCTGGGGTTCTTAGTGGCAGTGATTTTTAATATTTCTGCCATTGCTTAATGAAATTGTATACATATTCAGTGAATTTTTAACCAGGACATTTAAAGATTCGATTCATTTGAATTCCAAAATACAAAAGTTCTGTTCCGTTCTACAGCTCAGTTAAGCAATGATTTGAAGCTATCAGAAATATTTGACCAATTGATTAGCTGAAAGTACAGGGGAACTTAAAGAGGGCCGAGTATACACGATTGTTTGAAAACGGTTGTAGAAACAAACCTTTTAACACCGAACAATAATACCTTCATATATCTGCTGTTAAAGAAATTAAGGTGTTAAACTAAATCTAAATATTGTATGAAATATTTATTTTCTACTAAATCATTCATATTTGTTAAATAATATAGTAATTACAAAACTTATGTGACAATTTTTTTTTTTCGAGATAAACAAATACATATAAAATTATTACTATTTAGAGACTATATATGGATGAAGAACATTGTAAAATATACATCATTAACATTTTTTATAATTATATTTTTACAACGCAACAAGCAACCGTTTTATTGAAACAGATTATTTCAATTTTGATATGGATATACATTAGCAGTAGAGATACATGTGACGTACATATAACAGAATTAACACGAAGAGTTGAAAGATATAATTTCTTTATTTGAAATATTTAAATTAAATAAGATATCCATATTAACATATTATTTGAGATTGTTTTTATATGGCATGTTATTGCCATTTACAAGTTTTTACATTTATTCAATAAATACATTTAATGACATATAGAATAAAATTATTTTAATTAAATATTATTGACAACGCAATATATTTAAAATATTAGGTATATACATTTATTATTTCAAATTTTGTTGATCTTTCAGATTCACAGAACTCTGATGAATCTGTTTCAAAGATCTAATTCTATAACCACAATACACTCTGAGGAGGATGCTTAGAAACACAAGAATTATTCCTAAAATACCCAAAGAGTGTACCTCATGATGATATATTATACAACTTAATAAAACAGAAAAGCCCTGTCTTATTGTACTAATTATAACAAAAACTAACGGCCCAAATGAAGAGACAGTGTTAAATATAAATAACTGTCCACATGCACTACAAAGTGATAACAAAATTACATCTAAAATAAAATTCGGGTATTTCATCATAAACATAAAAGAATTGAAAAATTCTCCTTGTTGAAGAAGCGAAACAGCTGTAAAAATACATGAGAAGAAATTTACAAAACACATCATTTGCAAAGGCTTCATTTCGTACTTTTTAAACAGCTTTCCTTGCCAGTTAGCTGTAAAACTGTCAAAAGTTATATATAAACACAAAAGTATTACTCCAGAAAGAGTAGTGACTGTAGAATTTGAGCGATCGTTACCAGTGTCAATCATAAAAAATAACATTCCTATAGATAATATTACAGCAGTAACATATTCGTAATATTCATATTTTGTTTTAGATACTATTTTCCCCATTAACATAACAGGTATGGTTTTACTAGCTTTTGCTAGTACTTGATGAGGAAATGAAACGTATTTTAAAACCTCATACTGACACCACGAACTCATAATATTTGAAAATGAGCAAAATACATATTTATACAACGGACACTTATGTCGAGGTTGTCTTGTACAAACTAAAATCATAGCAGATATAAAAAAAGCCAGAATTCTGTTAACAAAAACTAAAAACTGAGAGTCTTTAAAATAATCTACATCGGGTGAATTTCCATAAGGTTGTGTCATTACCTTTTCTTGTAAAATTCCCCATGACAAATAAGATATTTGAAGTCCAAAGAAATAAAATATCAACAAAAGTCCGTCTTGAAGAGGAGTTCTATGAGTAGTTGTAGAATGTGAATTAGGATTAACTAGTAACAATTCGTCTTCTCCAAAGCAAGTTCGAATTATAGCACCAAACACTCCACGACCACTTTTATTTAAATAGTTGGTTTTTATCACATATTTATAAACCAAATAACCTGGTAAAAATAGAGTAGCGTAACCTAGTATATTCCTTATTCCATGAATAATCCAGCTATATTCTTCTGGTGGATTCTCCACTACTTGTAAATTTAAAACACATTTATTTATTATGTATAAAAGTACTATTGACACTACTACAATTAAGCAAATAAATATTTCGGCATTTTTCGCCATAATAATTTATTACTTTAAATGATATTTCTTTGGTATTTGTTGCACTGCATTTTAAAAACAAGAATGAACTTTTTTGAATATGTACATTTAACCATTTGACATATGAAATTTAACCTCAAGGTGTTAAAAGTTTCTTCTTCCTCTTCTTTTCTCTGACCACATGTTATTTATTATAAAAAATAAATTCTTTAAAATTCACCGATGTTTCGAAGCCAGCTATCAAAACACTCAAGACCCATAATTCTCATACGAATGTACCTAAGACAGACTTCAACAACACTGCTGAGCAGCTCTGCAAGCCGTAAAAGAATGTTGAATCTACGAGCCGTTAGTGATAGGAAGAGTCAAGTAGGTCTCAACAGCTGGGATTGAACCAGGACGCCAAAAAAACGGAACTCGTGGACATCTTGAACCGTCTAAACATAGACGTTATGGCTGTCCAGGAGACCTACCTCAGCGAGGCATCCCGTACCTCCATCCCTGACTATGACATATACAGACATGACAGAAACCGTAACGGGGGTGGTGTTGCACTCATAGTAAAGAAGTGCATCGACCACTATCCGCTGCAGCGGCTCCAAACTCAAAACACAGAGGCCGTGGCGATAGCGGTGAGATCGCTACGGCATGGAGACGTTGCGGTGGTGTCCTGTTACCACCCACCCAGACTACCACTACTTGACAATGACTTAGACAAAATCCTTTCCTGGCCCCAGACAATTGCCATCGGGGACTTCAACGCGAAGTCCCCCATATGGCACAGCGGGACGACGACCACAAGAGGTCGCGTCCTGCTGAATTACCAAGACAGACACGACGACTTGACTATACTCGGACCGACAGAACCGACACATTACGGACCCGTAGGACGCCCCGACGTTATCGACATTGCCCTCTTAAAATCTATACCGTTAAATGCCCAAATATCCACCCAATACGAAGGGTCTTCCGCCCACAATCCAATATTTCTGGATCTGGGGCGAAGACAGAGATATGAAGGCACCTTCACGAGGAGGTTCACTGACTGGGAGCGTTTCCGAACAGTAATGCAAGGAAACATGGCGCTCCCAGTCAACACCTGATGAACTAAGACTGACAATACGCAGACTTAAAAACAGAAAAGCCCCCGGACCCGACAATATACATAACACGACACTTAAACGACTACCACACAAGGGCCTCATGGCCCTACTAAACATAACAAACGCGACACTCAGACTAAGACACTTCCCTACCCGCTGGAAAACAGCAAACATAATCCTTATCCCAAAACCCAACAAAGATCACACCATCCCATCCAACTACCGGCCCATTAGCCTGCTCCCGGCTATGAGCAAAGTGGTAGAAAAAATTATCCTAACCCGTCTAAGCCCCCATACCCTCCTTAACCCTCCCCTCCCGCGCTAGCCTAAGGGCCACCTTAGCAAAGCGCATCCCAGGCTGCATAGCCGCACTACCCTACCCAACCATACCACACATAAACATGACACTACCCCCGGGGTTTACACAGACGAGCCGGCGAAGCAAGAAGAGCGCCAGAAGAAAGGGCCCTAGCCGGCGGGGCCCAGCCAGGACAAAAGGAGGTCCCACAAAGCGGGGTAGACGACGGATGGGGCCCACCTACGAAGGCTGTCCAGGCCTACACGAGATGAGGCAGGATAAAGAGGGATAATCCCCCTTGATCCCAAATCATTGAGGTCAATTTCTAGCCATAGAATAATGGCGCGCGAACCAGGACGAGGCGCATCCGCGTCGTGGCGCCCATTGTGGGACTACCACAGGCAACCAACTTATCTCGTAGCCCAACTAGGCGACCAACCTTAATCCTGGAAGAGACCGAGACCAGTAACATTCCGCGACCTGGCGCCCAACGTGGTACTGCTGAACGAAAATGAGACGAGAAAATCCGCGACATTAAGCCGACTAGACACGGATATGCATGTCAATGCATATATCAACGCGTTCATTGCGTAAGGGCTATGTGGATAACGTCAGTCACAAATATTGTGGACAAAATAGAAAATTAACAATTACTTCGTAAAAAAATTTGTTAATTGAGCGTTGAATAACGCACATGTTAACTTATGCATGGCTGATATGCCAGCTGACTTTTTTAACTATAAACATGAAGTTATAAACTAGCCTTGTCCATAAGAGGTGCTTTAGAATTCAGATTTTTTCGTAGGTGCAGTTTGCCACCAGTAATGTGTACCTAATTTAAAAAGAACCTGAAAACGTTACAGCTGAATATTTATTAAAAAATAACTTCCGACGCTAGGTAACACCGTTAATGTTGAGTTTGTGGAAGTGTCAGGAAGACGTACTATTTTTTTTCACAGTGTATGACACTTTTCATGCAAAGGGGAGAACGACTCATTTTGTTTTGCAGTTATCTCTTAAAACTTTTTCCAAAAAACATAAATTTTTCAATATTTAAACACGTAAAATAAAAATAGAGTATTAATAAATATATCTATATTGCATAAATAAAAATCACATAATTCTACTTTAGATTATAAAATAAATATAATAAAATACATTACGTATCTGTAAATAAACTATTTACATTAAATTCAAAATTAATTAACAGTCCACATAAATTGTGATAGTGTATAAAGTTTTAACATTTTTGTGTTCCAGTAATAATCACAAAAAAATTTTACATTGCCCTGATGAGTATTTATAACAATCGTTAATATGTAGTAAAATATTTCACCCATCTAATAAAGCATCTACGTTTTGCCAACCATTCTCTTGAAATTTCTTACAATTTTCTATTACGACTGCTGCCAAATGTTTTACGGCTAACGGAGGCAAAGGATGGTGAATTAAATCTTCCAGCAATTGTAGCCCACCCTCTTTTTCTACTAATGTACAATATTTTTCCGCTGAAATAAAAAAAATACTTGTTAAGAGAAGCTAAAAATCTTTTAGAAATTCGATAACTCGTATGTGAAACAGCCGTTTACCCTAATGCACTTATACAGGGTGTTTTTAAATGAAGTAACAAAAATGTTACCAGTAAATGTAGAGCCAAAAATAAGAGGATTGAAGTAAACATACCTTATACAAGGTGACTCAGAGTAAAATTCAGTTTTCAAACGATCCCGCTACAAATACCATAAAAGTTACAGATGGCGTAGTAGTGTCAATATGTAGCTAATACATGCGGATTGTTAGTAAACATGGAGATGTGGTTAGGAGAAAAACACGCGTTTATGGTAGAGGCTTTTTTTAAATCGAACGATTATTACGTTGTGGCAAGGCGATGTTTCTGTAATCATTACAACATTCGCCGAGTAAATGATGCACCATCCTCAAACTTAGTGAAATTATGGGTAAAACGATTTCGAGAAACGAGTTATGTGGTAAACCGCAAGCGCCCGGGTCAACAAAAGTCTATTAGAACACCTGAGAACATCGAGACTGTACGGCGGGTTGTGACACACCACCCGCAGCGATCCACACGAAAACATGCCCAGGCCCTAAATATTCATCGGTCTAGTGTGCAAAGGATTTTAAAGGACGACTTACACTTTCATCCGTATAAAATTCAACTTTTGCAGTTTCTAAAGCCCGGAGACTACGAATTAAGAAAAAATTATTGTGAGACCATGATGAATATGTTTTGGGATGAAGGTGGATTGGATAAAATTTTATTCAGTGATGAGGCTCACTTTCACTTAGAAGGATATGTCAACAAGCAAAATTGTCATTTCTGGGCCCCAGTTTAACCCAAAAGAAAAGCACGAGAAACAACTGCATTCTAAGAAGGTGACTGTTTGGTGTGCCATGTCGTCTTCTGGAATAATCGGGTCCTACTTTTATGAAGATGCCCGTGGCCTACTGTGAATAGCCAATGGTACTGTGAAATGATTCACACTTTTTTTATTCCTGCTCTTGAGAACTTTCCTGGATATGACCCAAATTCGACCTGGTTTCAACAGGATGGTGCCACGGCACACACAGCAGCAGCATCAATGACCAGTCTATGTGAATTGTTTCCAGCGGTGCTTACTTCCAGATTTGGTGATATCCCCTTCCCCCCAAGATCACCGGACCTAATGCCCCCAGATTTTTTTTTGTGGGGATATTTAAAGAGTATTGTTTACACCAATCCCCCGGCCAATACAATCCAGTTAAAGAATAACATTCGGGAGGCCATTACCAATATTCCTGTTGAAATGTGTCGAGTTTTCCAAAATTTGAGGACCAGATTGGAGGAGTGCTGGACGCAAGATGGTCGACATTTGGATAACGTTGTGTTTAAAAAATAAAATCCGCATGTATACAGTTTCTTATTTTTAAAATAAAATTTATTGAAGAGTTTAAATAATTGTGTTATTAATTTTTAAAAACTGAATTTTACTCTGAGTCACCTTGTATGAAAGTTGCAGCCCTGAGGCGATATACCCTCTTAAAGGAGGGGATAGAAATTCACATTTTAATTTTTTTCTTTAACATGAGGAATGCTAGAGACATGAAACTTGGCATCCTTCTAATAAAGAGACAACTTTTCAATATTTGTTCGATCATTGTCGACCCCATTGCAATATTTTATTAGAAACTTTTTATATGAGGCAAATTATTTATTTAAAAATATTTATTGGGAAGAATGATTTATTGCGCAACTTTTTTACCTCTCGTAATTTTTCCATAAAACCGATAGTTTTCTAGTAAAAAAATTAGATGCGTCATCGTTCACTAAAGGGGTAATTGCGAAAATTTGTAAAAGTAAAGTAGGCGGATGTCATGACAAATAAATTGTTATTTATCATATTAATAAATTGACACTTTCTGTCAACCAATAATTAGTACCTACCAATTGATTAATTTATTATCAGAACAATTACGGCGAATAGTATTTATACCAATGACGAATATGTCGACATGCTCCAAGTGTTTTTCGAATCCAGAAAAAATAGTAACGCTGCAGTAAGATTATACCACCAAAGATATCCAAACCGACCGATTCCTCATAGACAAACATTGGCTTCGGTGGAAAGAAGGCTTCGCGAAACTGGTAAAATTCAGCCCAATCGTGAGGGTGCCGGAAGAGGGCATAATGTCCGAACTGTTAAAACTGAGGAAGCTATACTGGAACATCTAGAACAAGACTGTGGTACAAGCACAAGACATGTGTCCAGGTAACTGCAAGTTTTTCACAGTCTTGAGTGGAATGTAGCTCAAATCTTTTATACCCTTTTCACCATCAACCCGTGCAAGAATTGAATGACCCTGATTTATCTAACCGCGTGGATTTTTGTCAATGGTACATTAATATTTCCAGGCATGACTTAAATTTCCTAATGAATATACTTTTCAATGATGAAGCAAATTTTCCTAGAGTAGGTGCAGTAAACCTTCATAATGGTCGAAAAAAAAAAACTCATGAAATAGAAATATTTGTTTCAAGATGTCAACATAATCTCAGTTTAAACGTTTGGATGGGAATTGTAGGAAATTCTCTAGTAGGTCCTGTTATTCTTCCAACATTATTTGAGGGTGTACCCCTCTCTACACGTCAGGTGATGTGGTATATGCACGATGGGACACCTGCACATAGTACACTTGCCGTTAGAGAATGGTTAAATTTAAATTACCCGAATCACTGGATTGGTCGTGGTCGTGATGCCCCTGTTTGTTGGGCACGTTCACCTGACCTAACGCCTATGGATTTCTTTTTGTGGGGACACATAAAAAGTATTGTCTATGCCACTCATGTTGCCTGCTTAGAAGAACTACGCTTAAGAATATTTCAGGCAGCAGATGACCTTCGCAATAACCAAGAACTGTTTGTGCGCGTGCGTTATAACTTCAACAGACGTATTAGGTTATGCTTGCAGCAAAATGGAAATTATTTTGAGAATATTCTTTAAACTTAATTTTGCATTTCTTGTTTTTCGTTTGTATTAAATTTTATTTCAGATAAATAACTTTACCTAATACATGTCCCATAGTCATAAGTTATCAAACATTTTTCATTAATAGCAAATTATTCTTAATATTATTATTAAATTACCGGCTTATTGACAGAAAGTGCCAATTTATTAATATGATAAATAACAATTTGCACAATAAATACCAAGTTTCATGTCTCCAGCATTCCTCATGTTAAAGAAAATAATTAAAATGTGAATTTCAATTCCCTCCTTTAAGAGTGTATATCGCTTCAGGAGTGCAACTTTCATTTTTACTTCAATCCTCTTATTTTGGGCTCTACATTCACTGGCGCCATTTTTGCTACTTCATTTAAAAACACCCTGTATTTAAATATCTTAAGTAACAGTAATGCAGTAGCGCAAAGTCAAATTTAGAAAACGTTTGGTCAATTTCCACATGCAAATATTTTCAAACAAATCTCTAAAAACATTTGCCCGTAATCAAAAACAAACATTAAATAAAATACTTTTTACTTGCCCCTGAACAAGTTAAATATGTCATGAACAAGTAACTTCAGCAAAACCTACAGTTTTTTTTTTTCAATTTGTATAACATACTGCAAAAAGAAACTTACGGTATACTTTAGTGAGGTTTGCCAGAGCCCAAACGGCCCAACGTTGGCATTCGGCCGTATGATAAACCTTCACAAGGTACAGGATGGGTTCGAAGGACCTATAATTTATGTTTCTCTGGGAATTCAAATCCCACCTATCGATGGCTAACACCATTTTATTTAGAACGTAATTTCGAGATGGTTCAGTCACAGTCCACACTTGAGGCCCGTCCGAGGCGATGTGAGAAATAACACCCGCTGCGTTGTAACTAACTTCAATGCCATCGCTCTGGGAATCTAAAAGTCTAGAGAAAACCGATAAATATTCTGGTGTTACTAGGTAATGTCGTAGTTCTTTTACTTCTGCTACATTCCCTAACAATCCCATCATGTTTCGAAGCAGCTCTTCTTTGTCGGTGAACTTCTGTCAATAAAACAAAGTTAAAAGAATTAAGGTAACTTAAGCAAATAAAAAGAAATATCTCAAAAATATATCAATTGAAGTCAAATAATAAGAAATCAATTGATACAGTTTTTAGGGAAATTGTTTTGATTTAGCTTAGAACCTTTAAAATAAAGTAAAATTACAAGATTTATTAATAAAACATACATTTTTCCCAAAATGTCTGTAAAAATTTAATTACAAACGTAAACACGAAATATATATTATCCTATTTATAAACAACAAAGTTTGTGGCAATCAAATTTAAAATGTACATTTTCTTTAATAAAGTTTCTCCACATCTTTTAAAAATGTTATTTTAATAAATAATCTTTCTTTTGATTGCTATAAACTTTATTTTCTATCAGGTGGTGTTTCCATAAAAACAAAAATGTATTTTAAATGGTACTAATCATAGACGGAAGACATGAAAATGTTTAGTTTGACAATTTTTTTTCTTCGTATATTATCGTGTAAAGAAATTTTTCAAATTTTTTACTTACTCCTTAAAATTGTTTGTTATTTGTAATTTTATAATTCTTTTTTGACCAGAATAAATGCACTACAATTTTTCAATTTATAGTGTTTATAGTTTTCTTTACATACTGCATATTTTATTACATTTTTAAAAACGGAAGTATAAAATCTAGAAAAATATTTATTTAACTAAACAAAACTTTGTTTTATTTATTTATCATTATTCTTTGTTTGCTTTGTTGCAATGAATTGTTTATTTATTTTTTAAATATATTTTTCCTTTCATTTTAAAGTGGCGAAATATTCAAGAACAATATAAAATTATTGCATATAAATTAATATGTGAATACACAACAAATGTTTATTTATTTTTCCTAAAATGCGACAAATTGACATATCAATTATTGTTCTGGTTTTAAATATTTAGAGTGATATTCAGAATAATCAATCACCTAATAATTTGATACTATACTTTCATAAAAAAGCTAATACGCAAGATTGTTTAGAAGTTCAATAATTGATTTAATTTTTTCACCCTCATTAAAACGTCTATACAGGGTGTCCGCAAATTTCACCGACAACGTTTGACTGCATATTCACGACGATAAATAACTACGATCTACAAAAAAAAAGTTAAATAAAAAATTTTTGGTTTTTGAGTTACAGTTCTGCAAAGTTGACAAAAACAAAGTTTATTTAATTCATAACTTCATAACCCTTTTACCAATCGCGTTAAAATTTGGCACATTTATTTGGACTATTGTGGCATATTATTTCTTAAAGCTTTAGTCAAGTCGATATACTAGGTGATAGTTTTCTCCAGTTACCTTTTAGTGGTCAAAACTTTTACAGTGGTTGTATTTTCTTTAAAACGGACAACAATGAAAAGGTCCTTTTATTTAAAAAATAATTGTCTCTTGAGAAAATCTCTTAGAGACAGCCATTCTTGAGAAAAATGGCATTATTTGCAGGTCTGCATGTTTCGGTTTTCTTAGCAGTGTCACAGATTTAAATCTTTGAGTTCAGTAGGCTATGAAAACAAAATGTTGATTGCTGTAACAGTTTTGACCGCTAAAAGGGGGAGGTAACTGGAGAAAACTACTACCCAGTATATCGATTTGACTAAAGCTTTAAGAAATAATACGCCATAATAATCCAAATAAATGTGCCACATTTTAACGCGATCAGTAAAAGGGTTATGAAGTTATTAATTAAATTTTGACAACTTTGAAGGCCTGTAACTCAAAAACTAAACATTTTTTATTTAACTTGTTTTCATAGATCGTATTCATTTATCATCATGAAGTCAAACGTTGTCGGTATAATAGGGTTACATTTGAAGAACTGAACTGTATCATATATTTATAAAAAAGATAATAATTTGAAAGGCACCTTACTTAAAATCACAGAACTTGATAAACCAGAAGGTTATTGCCAAAAACTAAATATAATTAATTGAAAATAAATATCTCAGTAATGATTAATTTTAATGTGTGGAGAAAAAAACTGTCAAAAATTAAAAAAGAAAATGTTAATGCTAAGTGGAACCTTCTACTGTCTTCCAACTATGATCAGTACGCAATAAAAATATATATTTTTTATTTTTTAAGGGGAGCAACCACATAAGGTTAAAAAAAATTGGATTTTTTTTATTGCATAAATTGTTGGCATAGTTGTTACGATGTCAATTATTGGATCCTGTAAATCTTAAAGCACAGGACCGTATGCACTTCTGAAATTTCTTCTTATGCTTTGACCATAATGTGTCTCGTAATTTATACTCGAATAGCAATTCGGCGAGTCCGGTATTGGGAAACTAGTCCGCTTGATATAGAATTGACGGTGACGCGCTGGTCACCAAACCTGTATTGGTCCACTAGGTCGTAAATAATTTTCTTGTATGGTACACGGGTTCACTTAGCTTTGCCGCTTTGCCAGTGCCGTGCAGAGCATTGCTTGGCAGGGTATGTTGTTGGTATAATACGTATTATTATTTATTAGTTGATATTATTTGTTCATATCGTAACCAGTAAAGGGAAAGTTATTAAAATTATTGTTATATGTGTTATGTTATCTAGTAATTTAGCGTGGCTCTCTGCAGACTCTTTGAAGCGGAGGTTAACGAAATAACTCGGGAAAATCTCCAAATAGCAGAACTGGTTTTTGTCAAATGTATCGAAACAAACCCAGTTTAAAAACAAAGATTTACACGTAAAAAGTCAATATTAAATTGTTTTATATTAAATATGTATGAATGTTTGAAAATAGTGAACAATGTGATAAAAATGTTAGGAAACGGATTAACAAATTAACTAAGATCCAAAAAAGGCCAATTTATGGCGTAACTAAAGAAGGATTGATCACGGTACAAAGAGGAAACGGGAAAATACAAAATTAAAGAAAATTGACGATTTTACCTGATGTAATGCGGCGCACAATTTATAATATGTATAAAGAAAAAAGTTCCTACTTTAAACATGATTCGAGATAAATTAAGCGATTATCCTGATTATAATTATAAATCTTTAGATATTTTACGACATGCTTTATTACAATGCAATTTTAAACATAAAAAAACTTGACAATCGTATGGTAATATAGCTCGGAATATAGTATATCTAAACGAGACAGGGCTAAATTTGTCTGGACGTCTATGGATTCCGTAGAATTTTCGAGTTAAATGTTTTTATGCGTTTCCAATTGAGATCATAACAACTATATAACAATTCAAGAATACATTGCCAAAATTTTAAAACGAAATTCCTATAAGGACTGTTATACGGTAAATGGAATCGCTGATTGATCAGAAAGCACTTTAATATTATCGTAATTTTCTCAAATTTCTAGTTTTTGGAAATCTTCAATCACGTTTTTCTCAATACATTTTTTTTATTCACGGAAACTCTAGCTGAAAAAGTTATAGATTGATCGTAATGAAAATTAAAAGTGTGCTTCTTTATGAAATTACAAAAGATATGAACTAACAATTGGGATGTCATAATTTTGAGGATGTTTTTTATTTAAAATAAGTGAAAAAAAAAATTGTGGAAATTGATATATTTTTTTCAAATACATGTCAAAACTTGAATTTTCACAATTTTGACCCGCAATAAGGTTCATAAACTTAGAAAACATGTTAATAATGCAGGAAAACAACCATTTTGCTTTCAGATCAATATTGTGACCTCCACATTTCCCGTGAAAAACCAACTTGGGTGACGACGTTCGGTGGACAACAGTCCATAACTTCGGCATTTTCAACACATGTGACTTGAAAAAATTTGTGAATGTAGTTCAAAATACTAATAAAATAATGTCAAAATTTCATCAAATTCTAATCAATTTGTCCCACTCAAAGAAATTCATGAGAAACATCTGAGAGTCATCCTCCTAATGTGGTTTCCCCCCTAAGGAAAAATCAAGTGGCAAGTGCTATACCGGGTGACCACGAGATTACTACCCAGGCTCTAGCTTAGGCATGAAAAAAAATATCTATTTCAAATTTAATCATAAAAACAACTGACCGTCAGTTCCTGTTTGATCGGAAATGCCCTAAACTTTGTTATTTCATATGGAACACTCTGTATATTATTTTTGTTTTCAATTCTGCTGAAGAAATTAACACTAAAATATGTATTATGTCCTATACCTATCTTTGACAGTTTCCGAGAAAATCACGCTTTAAAATGTCAAATGTGTCATTTATAAAATCCTTTTGAAAGAAAACAAACGAAGAAAAGGACAGTCATATGATATCTTTAACATATTTTAGAAGTACTAAAGTCTGATATCATAAAAATGTCGCACTTCCGGCACATCCGGAAAATAAAGGAAATCATCTTTAATAGCAAATAACTGCAATAATTTTGATGGAATGCCCTACAACTAATTGAGAATTCGTATTCTACAAACAATTTCGAGTCATTTTTATGTACACTTCCCTATACCCAAAGTTCGAAGTTTTTGAGATAATAAATGTTTAATATAAAAATGCCATCTGAACGATGCATAAATGGAAAACGATATAGGAATTTTAATTTTAATATGGTTGCTATGACAGGCTTTTGTTTTTAGACACCATATTTTCATAATTACTTAATTTGACATTTTGCTGTTACATTACATTTCACGTTTATTGGTGGTGGTGCTTATTATCTTTTTTATTTAAAATGCCAGTTTTTACTCGCGAACATCAAATCGACAAAAGCTTTATACAGATGACGATATCCAGATTGTGCACAGCCACATGATAAATATTTTCCTTGGCTTGAACGTCACTTAAAAACAGAAAGACTTGAAGAATCTAACGAGTTTATTGTTGATGAAGAGGCGGAGATTAATACTCTGGCGTGTACTGAGGTAGATCCGACTACTTCAGTTAGGCAAATTGCTGCTAATATTGGAATTCGACAGGAAAGCGTCAGAAAGATTTTAAAAAAGCACAATTCTTCTGACGAATCACGCTTCACAAATTTGGGTATGTTCAACAGAAATAATTCAAGATACTGGGCAAAAGAAAATCCCCACTTATTTAAACAAGGAGTTTTCCAGGGAATATTTGGAGTTAATGTTAGGATGGGAGTAATTGGAACGTGCATCGTTGGACCATTTTTCTTTGAAATTCCACTAACAGCAGACCAGTATTTACAGTTTTTCAACAATGAAATAGCTGACTTGAAAATTTACCAAAAATTAATATTTACGCATTTATTACCAACAGGACATAGCTCCATCCCATAATGCCTGAAGGGTAATGGATCATCTAAATCAAGAGTTTGAGGATCGTTGGATAGGTACATATGGACCAATTAGATGGCCAGCTAGGTACTGCGATATCACTCCATTAGATTTTTTCTATTGGGGTTACATTAAAGAAGCAGTGTACAGAACACAACCTGCTGATCTAGAATATCTCCGCGATCGGATTACAAGAGCGGTGAATAATATAACTCCTGCTCAAATGGAAAATGCGTTAAGGGAATTTGAAAACAGGATTCATTTATGTCATCAAATGAATGGTTAACAATTTGAACACTTAATTTATGGGTGATCTGTTACATTTTTCTTAAATTTCTTATCTTTACTGTTACCATGTTTTTAAAATAAATATTATTGTTAATGACTGACCTTAATACTAATATGTAAATAGATGCAAATATGGCGTCAAAAAACAAAAGCCTGTCATAGCATATTGAAATTAAGATTCCTAGGCACCTCTGGTCTATGTGTTGACTGATTATATCGTTTTCCATTTATGCATCGTTCAGATGACATTTTTACATTAAATATTTAATATCTCCGAACTTTGGGTATAGGGAAGTGTACATAAAAATGATTCGAAATTGTTTGTAGAATATGAATTCTCAATTAGCTGTGGGGCATTCCATTAAAATTATTGCAGTTACTTGCTATTAAAGATGACTTCCGGTATTTTCCGGATGTGCAGGAAGTGCGACATTTTTATGATATCAGATTTTAGTACTTCTAAAATAAGTTAAAGATATGACTTTGTCCCTTTCTTCGTTTGTTTTCTTTCAAAAGGATTTTATAAATGACACATTTGACATTTTAAAGCGCGATTTTCTCTGAAACTGTCAAAGATAGGTATAGGTCATAATACATATTTTAGTATTAGTTTCTTCAGAAGAATTGAAAAAAAAATAATATACAGTGTTCCATATGAAATAACAAAGTTTAGGGAACTGATGGCCAATTATTTTTATGATTAAACTTTGCATCAAATTCAATGATATGCATGCCCAAAATTTGAAATCGATATCTTTTTTCGTGCCTAAGCTAGAGCCTGGATAGTAATCTCGTGATCACCTGGTATTTTGAAATGAAGTGAAAAATAACATTTAATACAAGTTCTCATAAATAAAAAAACATAAAGTATAATTTCTACAAAAACATATTTCATAGAAATAGATGTGGTACTGATACTAACCTCAAGACACGACAAAAAGTGTTCCATCCCTTTATTTTCCAAAAACCGTCTACAGTTTGATGGCGTTTCGTCAGTCACGTTCCACATTGTGGACCAAGCTACTTCTAGTACGTCATCGCACAGCCCTCTTTCCAATCGCTCTGTTATTAACCAAATCATTTTCTGCAAAAAAAGTTACATTAGTTATATCTTCGGAGTAAAAATGAATACTATCAACACACATCTATTGCTCCTAACTCGCCTAATTTGACCTTCTGTTGGCCATCAACTTGACATGCCAACGAATTAAGCAAATATATTCCAATCCTTTGCACAAAACTTTCTTGAGCCAGTCCATCGACCGAATGTAGTAAAATATTGGCAAGCCTTTCATAATCAAAAAGCTAAAACAGAAAGTTTGCATTAAGATAAAAGCTGGCACCGTGTTAAATTGTTCTGATGTTTACTTTTGATTCAAAATTAAAAAAAAAACACATGTATTATAATTACGTAATGGGACGTTGAATAAGTTATCACTATTTTCTAACAGATTTTTTTTGATAGTGTTAAACATTTCGAATTTCGAATTTCGTACCAAAAAAGAGTATTTGAGGAGAATTTTGCTGCACTTTTCATTCAAAAGAAATCTGCAGCTGAAGCACACAGAATTCTTGTTGGGTGTTACGGTAACCGTGCTCTGTAGGAAAGAACATGCAGAGATTGGTTTAGACGCTTCAAACATAGTGACTTAGATGTTGAAGATAAAGAACGTTCTGGTGCACCAACACAGTTTGAAGATGAACAAATAATTGGAGACATTATTTCATGAAGACTCATGTCAGACGCTAGCTGAACTGATTAGGAGTTGATTACCAGAGAGCGGACAATTTGTGTCTTTAACCTTGAACATAGATATGTCATTCATAAACAAAAATACAAATACATACAATACATTATCCATGACGCAGTGGCGTGTCGGGTATGCATCGGAAATTTACGTGATAATTCACGAAAATTCCACGGTACGTACATTTTTAGGCATTATAAAATATTTAGAAAATCAGAAATTGTATACTACATATTTATTAAATAAAGTTCGGTTAAAAATAGTGTCGTTCTTTTAATTGGAAATTAGGAGTCAATGTAACGAATATCCTCAGGCGACGCACATGATAGAATAGTCCAACTCACGCTCCATTCATAACAGGGCTGCAGTTTGAATTCTGACCAATAGGAATTCGATAAACGCAACCGATGTCGATGGACGGACTAGAGATGGGCGCGAGTGTAATTTCATTTCTTTAGAACTAAATTAACTTAATTATTTTCTCGTGATTTAACCTGTTCACATGATTTATGGATTTTAAATAAAGGGTAAAAATCTTCGCGAGGATAATACGATTCATTTGCTAAAGATAATAATTATATTTTGCATAGTTTATACACAATACATTTTTGAACGCGTACACATCTCTACCAAAATTTTACCTATTCTTCGGGTTAAAGTAACACATTGTCCGCTCTCTATTGATTACACAATAGTTTCGAAACATTTGAAAGCATTAAGAATGATTCAAAACAGTGGTGGCTCGTGGTATCTTTGGCAGAGGAGGTTTGAAATGAATAACTTTAAACCGTCGCGTTCTAATCAAACGGGCACATTTCCATGTGAATAACATAAAGTAAAATCTCTTATTTTGTATAAAACATTGAATAACATTCATTTTTTGTAAATTAGCAATGAGTACAAAAACTAAAAGAAATTTGAATAAATTAATATGTACAACGGTTACTTATACAGGGTCGGAAAGTCCCCAAGGTTCATCAGCCGTTACCTGAGAGCGATAAAGAAAGTCATAGAAATCCATGCGATAGAGACAGATGGCTATAATGAAGACGTCTAATAGTCACCGGCCATTTCGCCCTTTCACAAATAAGATCCACTTCTTATGTGTTGGTCACAATTTCTGTTTAATTATGAGCTTTTCATCGTAACTGAGAGTACTAAATCCTTTTAATAATAAATAATCCACAATGTCCATGCAGCTAAAGAAGTTGTTGAGGTTATATTCGTTTTCCACACTCATTTTATTTTAATAAAGTTAAGTACGAACCAGAGTAAAATGTAAATGATTGTTTTACTAATTAATTATGATCGTCTCACAAAAATTCTTAAGAAAAACTTCACATAAACACCAATTAAAAACAAAAACGCGCGTACTCACAGAATACTAATGTTTTTATTATGAAATGGGAAATGCAACTAATGCAACATTGCAACATACAACTGCGATTGTCGAGGTGGTAGAGAAGAAGGGCTATATTGAAAGATTCGCTTGTTAAAAAAAGATGGAAGGTGGCAACAAGCCTCCGTGCTCGACTGGTTAAGCTCGAATGTAGATATCGTGGGGGCATAATTTCAAGGTCACGCACCATATAAAGGCTGGAGACTTGAGAAAGTTAGCTGCCAGCGACTATAATTCGAATTTGGAAGGCGCGAAAAATAGTGAACATTTAAAAATCGTATATTTACGTGCTCGAGATTTCCCTTAGTAGGTACCTAATTAGTTGCATATGAAAATAGATTTGTAAGAAAATTTGTTAAATAACATTAACTATATGATGTAAAATAAAAAAACTAAAAGAAAACTTTTGCAATACTATCAAAAACTGCAGAGGAGGCTTAGCCTCCCCAGCCTCCTCTAATGAGTTGCCACTGATTCAAAGGCAAGGAAATTGGGTGGCGTCGAAAGACGTCAAATGGCATCTTTGCATGTATGAATAGCTGCTTCAATTGCTGAAAGGGAAAGTTTTTTGCACTGTGTCATGACTGGCGTTAAAAAATGGATAGGCTACAAGCTAGAAAACCGTGGGGTGTCATTTTTGTGATGCGGAATCAAAATGCTATTAGAAAGATGGGAAAAAGTAGTGTCTAGTGATGGACAATACTTTCAGTGACATGTTTTTTGCTAATCTTTTTATTATTTAACGTCCCATTAAGTATAATTATTATTCTTACTATGTCAATAGGTATCCGAAACTGGCATAGTGTTAAACAGCCGTTTCTCATCATAGTATCATCGTTTTTATGAATGCTCATACCATTTAATAAGGTTGTTATAATTCTTCTTTTAATTTTCACGTCATGTAATTGTCTATCAAACCCTTTGACTATATAAAATAATGTTGCACTAAAACATAAAGAAATAAGCAATACATCAAGAAAGTGGTTAATGTTAACAATATACCTTGCTGATATTTGGATATGTCTTTCATACAAATGCCTGTTCATAGCTTCTAGTACGATATTAAGTGCTTGACCCACATATTGGCAATTTTCAAAACGGAATAAGTGAAACAGTTCATTCATCACCTTCTGCAGCATTTCGGTCCTATCCAAATAAGCCAAAGCAGCTACTAATATCTGTTCTTCATTGGCATTTCCAGCGATCTGAAAAAAATTAAATAAAAAAATGTCCTAATACTGATTATTTCCAAGTCTTTAGGAAATGTTTAAATTATTGGCTGAAAATGGCTGAAATGGTTTGTCTTTTCTCTTATTTTTTTTATTCAGACTGACTAACAAACTTTCTTATAGGTACACAACCAAAATTAATCTGTAGCAATAAAGTAAGCAGTCTTAAAATTCTTTAGTGTAAAATTTACATTAATGCTATTTTTTTAATTTGGGGAAAAATTCCACTCGTTTTACAGAATATCTATTATTTTTTTTTAAATTTCAAGAGGTTATATTGGTTTAAAGCATTTTCAAAATGATTTTTACATTTTAAGAAATATTTAAAAAGTGACTTACCAGTTTCGCAGGTATATCATGTCTTAAACAGGCGTCATGACTTGTTTCATATAGTCCTAAATATTGAAATGGATTGTTAACTCTAGAACTTAAACCTGGTATGTCCGAAGCATGACCATTAGTAGTTTCTGCTACACCTCTCCCCGCTAAATTTGTTCCCGAAATATCTAGAGAGGTAAGCTTAGGCAAGTTTTCAACTAGTGTTTTTAGGATTTTAGTACCCTTCTCATATTTTCCTTGTTCGTCTCTCGATTGAGATATATCTAGATGTTGGAGATTTGTTAATTTGCAAATAGCAGGTACCTTGGTATCAATACCGTCTACATTATATAAAACAAGAGAAGTTAAATTTACAAGATGTTCAGTATAATCGAAATCTTGTAAATCACTACAATTGGATAAATCTAAATATGTTAATGTCGACAATGGATTTAAAAGTAACATATAAAAATCTGGTTGTAATGAATTTAAACCTTTTAATGTTAACCTTTTTAAATTAGGTGTTAGAAATATGAAACCTCTATCGTATTGTTCTTCATTGAATCGTAGTTTGCCATAAATGTTGGTGGGAAAAATTTCAGTATTTTCACCCACACAAAGAGACAAAAGACTAGTTCCATATTCCGTAATATGTCTTATACAATTTGAGGTTAGATTGGGGCTATGAGATATATCTAACTCTATCAATTTATGTTTTAATAAGATTTCTAAGTCATGGTCTTGTATTTTTGTTTTCCTTAATCGTACCCTCTTTAATCTAGTGCATTCGGTGTTTTGAAATATCTTAATAAAATTAGAATTAACAGGTGTAATGCTATCGGATCGAACATTCAACAAGCGTTCACAAATTTCTACTGGAAAAATATGACCATCTATTAATTGTAAATCTCCTGTGTCCGAGTCTAACTTGCAAATCGTTTCAAGATGCTTATTAACATAGTCAAAACAAATATCCAAGAGTTTTTCTGGTACTGAATTACAGAAACAGCATGTTTCATACGGTAAAGCAGTTGAATGACAACAATTACTTTGTAGCATCTAAAAACAGAAATTATAAATACGTATCAGAATAAAAATATTTACTCTCAAAATAAATTCGCCTACATACCTTTTCTTCTATAAAAGCAGTTCTATGAATATTTACATGACATGTGTTACTCTAGTAAACTGTCACAAATGTATTTAAAACGCGGAACTGTTCCACAAGCTTTTTCTTCTTCAATTTTCCAGATGTTTTCACAAAAACTATTTTTGTTATTGAGTAATTTTTGACATTCTTTACAAGTAGAAAGAAGTACATTCACGACCCACACCACAATTTACAGTTCGTACGTTATAATACTAGCTTAAACAAAAACATTATTTTAATTCTAAAATTTTTTAGCTTTTCTTTTACAAAAAAATCTTTTCGAAAAAGTATTTACGTGAACCGGATTAGTATAGTTTATTATTTAAATATATTTTATAGCACAATAAACACCCATTACCCTCATAATTTTTTCAAGTTGGTTAGTAGTAAACGTCAAAAGTATGGCATATTACAAAGCAAGGTGTTACTGTAAAATTATTTATTAATAATAAAATAATAACATTGTGTTACATTGCAGGTTAAAGGAATTTGACGAAATTCTTTTTCGAGATGTCGTTAATTTAAGAGAATTAAAAAAACTATCATTTCACGGTGAGAGGATAGTGGGAGTGTCTGTGGGTTTTTGTTTTTATTTTTGTTGTGCCTTTTTAGGAATACCAGATGATCAAGGTAAACGAGCCCTTTGTTGGAAATTACTTCTAAACTATTTACCACCTGAACGTGAGAAATGGATTCCACATTTGCAAGAAAAACGATCTTTATACAAACAATTTATAGGTATCTAACCTCAATATTTTGTCAGCTTTGAAATTTTCTGAAAATGTTAAAGATTAATTGTTTTACGATAACAAACACAAATTACACATTACATTTCATCCACAGACAATTCATATCTGCAGTAGGAATTTACATTGCTGGTATATTTTTCAATATATCCTAACAGAAAAGTCGGTACTTCTTTCAATTATCACAAAGATAAATCCACTTGCACTTTGGACACATCGAACGAGTCCTCGCTTATATAATTTTTTTAAATAATTTCAGCCAGTTGAAAACTATTATATGTCCAATTATTCGTAACTGATATGTTTCTACTAAAATGTTAACATTTTATTTTAAGTGTCATTTGATTTTTCATTGAACAAAATGATGCCAAGTGAATTAACACCTATTTCTTTCAATTTAATTACAAAGACTAACTCAGAGACTTGTATAGGGCCAGGGGGAACATTATTATTATTCAGCAATTACCGACTGGTATAAATCTTTTACATTTACCGAAACCTTTGTTCTTCCAATCGATTGCACCTGTGGAAAGGGTGCAGATTTTATTTTCTGTTACTTTTTGTGTCTCCTTAATGTAATTACCAAATTTCAGAGGAAATGATAGTTATGCCTGGAGAAAATGAAGCAAATGGGGACGTTACCCTAGGGGATCACCCCCTAAGTATAAATCCAGATAGTGAATGGCAAACGTTCTTTAAAGATAACGAAGTTTTGCTACAGATAGACAAAGATGTAAGAAGACTGTGTCCAGACATATCATTTTTTCAACAACCTACCGATTTCCCTTGTACTAAAATAGTTAATAGTAACGATGTTAAACGATTACACACAAGAGTCCAAAGGAGAGTTCTGAAATGTGCAAATGTCGAAAGGAAAGGCTTAGGAATCACAAAGGTATTAATAATATAATTTTATGCAAACTGTTATTTCTGCTCTAATTATTTTATCGTTCTACTCTTAGTCCTACTTACCTGTGGATTGGTTTTAGTAGCAGGTAATTTTTAAAAATTTATATAAATGCATGAGTGAATATACATTTAATTAAGTTACTATGTATGTTATCGAAATGTGTTTAGCAGAAAAAATTATGTGAAGAAATACAAATGGAAAGTATTTGAAATTTCTTCCTTAATAAATAAGAAACTATTTTTCTTTTATTTGCATTTCTAATCTTTTCATATTTTTATGGTAAAAATAACACGGTATAGTAAAAATATTATATTTATAGTGTATTCTTATACAGGGTGTTTTTAAATGAAGTAACAAAAATGGTACCAGTGAATGTAGAGCCAAAAATAAGAGGATTGAAGTGAAAATACCTTATAGGAAAGGTGCACCTCTGAGGCGATATACCCTCTTAAAGGAGGGGTTGAAATTCACATTTTAATTTTTTCATGAAACTTGGTATGAACATCCTACTAATAAAGAGACAACTTTTCAATATTTGTTCAGTCAACCCCATTGCAATATTTTATTAGAAGTTTTTTATATGAAGCAAATTACTTATTTAAAAATATTTATTGGGAAGACTAATTTATTGCGCAACTTTTTTAGCTCTTTACCTAAAAAAATTAGATGTGTCATCGTTCACTAAAAGGGTAATTGCGAAAATTTGTAAAAATAATGTAGCCGGATGTCATAACAAATAAATTGTTATTTATCATATTAATAAATTGACACTTTCTGTCAACCAATAATTAGTACCAATTGATTAATTTATTATCAGAATAATTATGGCAAATCATATTTATACCAATAATGAATATGTCGACATGCTCTAGTGTTTTTCGAATCCAGAAAAAATAATAACACTGTAGTAAGATTGTACTACCAAAGATATCCAAACTGACCGATTCCTCATAGACAAACATTGGCCTCAGTCGAAAGAAGGCTTAGCGAAACTGGTAAAATTCAGCCCAATCGTGAGGGTGCCGGAAGAAGGCGTAATGTCCGAACTGTTGAAACTGAGGAAGCTATACTGGAACATCTAGAACAAGACTGTGGTACAAGCACAAGACGGGTGTCCAGGCAACTGCAAGTTTCTCAGTCTTGTGTGGAATGTAGCTCATGAAAATCTTTTATACCCTTTTCACCATCAACCCGTACAAGAATTGAATGACTCTGATTTACCTAACCACGTGGATTTTTGTCAATGGTACATTAATATTTCCAGGCATGACTTAAAGGACCCCGCACAAATTATATGGAAAATGGTCTTTCAGTAAATCTTGCTGAAATTTTGCAGAGGTAGGTTTCAGCTTCCTGAACAAAAGTGACATCATACCAGGATCAAAAAACCTCACCCAAAGCCAATGTGCGGCTTGAAATATACGAAAAAAGGTATTTCGTTGAATCTTGCTAAACACAGGTCAACATTTGATCCACAATGAAACACCCATAGCCGTCTGGTTTTTTGGGGTCGCTGATTACGATGAGTAGGTCAGTTAGGTTCCATCACATCAATTTCAAGGTCATTTTAAGGTCACATTAAGGTCATTTGAAGGTCAAGTAGAGAAATAACCGTCAAACAAATCTGAAAAAATTCATACATGTTTTCGAGGTCCCTAATCAAGAAACCGTAGTTGTTTGACCCCGCAGCGACTACCAAGGGTCATTTAAGTCATGCCAAGGTCATTTTTAAGGTCAGGTAGAGAACTGATCATCGAAAAAATCTGCAAAAATTCACAATATGTTTCTGAGGTCACCGGAGGTGACCGTCGGCCATATTGGATTCATCATCTTGGATTTGGAAACTATGAAAATCTAACTTCATATCAGCGACCCTGAAAACCCCCGAGTAAAAAAATTCAGACAAAAATATAAGGACCAGACCACTTTGGGTGTTTCACTGTGGATCAAATGTTGACCTGTATTTAGCAAGATTCAACGAAATACCACTTTTTGTATATTTCAAGCTGCACAGTGGCCTTGGGTGAGGTTTTTTGATCTTGTGTCATTGAGACATTTGTTCAGCAATCTGAAACCTACCTCTCTGCAAAATTTCAGCAAGATTTACCGAATGACCATTTTCCATATATTTTGTACGGGGTCCATTCCTAATGAATATACTTTTCACCGATGAAGCAAATTTTCTTAGAGTAGGTGCAGTAAATCTTCATAATGTTCATTCATGGTTGGAAGAAAATACTCATGAAATATTTGTTTTAAGATGTATAACATAATTTCAGTTTAAACGTTTGGATGGGAATTGTAGGAAATACCTCTTTTTGTATCTAGTAGGTCCTTTTATTCTTCCACACAGGCTTGGAGCGGCCGAGTATCTTAGATTTTTGAACGAAAATCTTCCAACATTACTTTAGGATGTACTCCTCGCTAGACATCAGGTAAAATGGTATATGCACGATGGGGCACCTGCACGTTCACCTGACCTATCGCATATGGATTTCTTTTTGTGGAGACACATAAAAAGTATTGTTTATGTCACTCCTGTTGCCTCCTTAGAAGAACTGTGCTTAAGATTATTTCAGGCAGCAGATGACCTTCACAATAACAAGAACTGTTTGTGCGAGTGTGTTATAACTTCAATAGATGTATTAGGTTATGCTTGCAGCAAAATGGAAATTATTTCCAGAATATTCTTTAAATTTAATTTTGCATTTCTTGTTTTTTGTTTGTATTAAATTTTATTTCAGATAAATAACTTCACCTAATACCTAATCCATGTCCCATAGTCATAAGTTATCAAACATTTTTCATTAATTAATAGCAAATTATTCTTAATGTTATTATTAAATTACCAGCTTATTGACAGAAAGCGTCAATTTATTAATATGATAAATAACAATTTATTTGTTATGACATCCTCCTACTTTATTTTTACAAATTTTCGCAATTACCCCTTTAGTAATCGATGACGCATCTAATTTTTTACTAGAAAACTATCGGTTTTATGGAAAAATTACAAGAGGTAAAAAAGCTGCGCAATAAATCAGTCTTCCCAATAAATATTTTTAAATAAATAATTTGCTTCATATAAAATATTTCTAATAAAATATTGCAATGGGGTTGACTGAACAAATATTGAAAAGTTGTCTCTTTATTAGTAGTAGGATGTTCATTAAAAGTTTCGTGTCTACCATTCCTCATGTTAAAGAAAAAAATTAAAATGTGAATTTCAACTCCTCCTTTAAGAGGGTATATCGCCTTAGGGGTGCAACTTTCATATAAGGTATTTTTACTTCAATCCTCTTATTTTTGGCTCTACATTCACTGGCACCATTTTTGCTACTTCGTTTAAAAACATCCCATTCATATGGCCAATATATCACTTCTTTGCAATTACTGTTTTGAAAGAGAAGTTTTGTGATTTGTACAGTGGTTTTTGAAAATTTGAGCAGGTAAAGGTGTTGGATGTATATGTCAATTTTTTTTACATAATATAGGATAGGTTTCACACATATACTTATCCAAAATAAGAACAGTGTATTCTTTAGAGTAATCGAATTTACTTTTCCTTTTCTATGAACAAAACCGACTTGTGTTTGAAGTTTTGGTTGATTGCATTTATACAAAATGTCCTGAAATTAGCCTGCGATATTTTTCCAGGACTATCGCTAAAAATAACAGAAAATGTTTTACGTTTATATGATCGCAGGTGGAGAAATATTTTATTTCCAAAGAAATAAAACTTAATTTTTTATTCAAACAATGAACAAGTCCACATGCAAAAAAGTTAAGGCAGAAATTAATTATCACGCTCCGGCTAGAATTTAGAAATTGTTTTATGACTTTCAAAACCTAATAATACTATCCAGTTTCGAGATTTATAGAAAAAAAATCAAGTTCAGGGTTTTTAGTCACCTTATAGGAGATTTTTCTCTGCCTATATTCTTGCAAACTTCTATTTTTAATTGAAAAATAGTGGTAAAATATTGCAAGCTTATTTCGGAACAAAATTACTTTGTTGCCATTTCTATTTTAAACATTAAATTGAAATCGATAATCCAGTATGTCTACCATTAATAGCAACTATGCGTGTTCATGCCACATTTTTTATACATAGCCTTCATAAGTATTTACATGCCGTGTGACCGCTTAGCTCAACAATCAACATTGCACAGCTGATACTGTCCACTGAAAATCCCTAAACCTTAGCGTCACCAATAGTAATGATACGTTTACAGTAAAGAATGACAATCTTTTGCGTCTACAATCAAGATAATGCGATCGTTGATTAGTTGAATAGAATCTCGTAAAAAAATGGTGAAACAGAATGTTGCATTTTAGTGTAATATTGATTTTATTGTTTTAATAATTCTTAATTTTATCGAAATTTAATTAAAGGAAATAAAGTGACTGTTACAGATCAAATTACTGGTCACGTGGCCTGTAATCATTTATGAAGACTGTATCTCCCAAGTTTATTGTTAAGTCAAATGAGTTTGTAGTAGATTCGTGAGTGTTATTTATAACAAAGTCCTTGTCTAAGATTTGACATAATTTTATTCTGTTTGTGTTTGGTTAATATTTGGATTTTAAAATTGTTATAGATAGCATTGTCAATAAAAAAAGCAAATGAAGACTATGCCCCTATGGCTGAGGGTAAGGAAGCCCATTGGGAAGTTGTAGAGAGAATATTATTTTTATATGCGAAACTGAACCCCGGGCAAGGATACGTTCAAGGCATGAACGAAATTATCGGACCTATATATTATGCTTTCGCATGCGATCCTGATATTACTTTTAGAGGTAACACAATTTCAGTTCATTATGAAATAATATGGGTTTGTTTCTTTACCAAAGCATTATTTTTTTAGAATATGCCGAATCAGATTGCTTCTTTTGTTTCACAAATTTAATGTCCGAGATCAGAGATTTTTTTATAAAAAGCCTAGATGAGTCCGAGAGAGGTATAAACAAAATGATGAGCAAAATGCTAGTTGAACTAAAAAATTGTGATTTAGACATTTGGCTTAGATTTCAACAGCTGGATTTGAAACCGCAATTTTATAGTTTTAGGTAAGTTTCTTTCATTACGTGCGATAAAGATATTAGCCCAGTAAATGAAAAAAAAATTGTTCAAAAATTCGTTTGAGATTGAAACTTGGTTTAATCGTTAGTTTAGGCAAAAAGAAATAATATTTCCCAAAAAGTATCGGTTTAAAACAACAAGATCATTGTTTAAACAATTATTATAATGTAATGTGACGTCGTTGTTCGTTTCCTTCGTCGTTCGTCACTATGACGCCTGAGCAGCGGCGGGTACCTCGGGCGCCAGTTCCTGTTTAAAATGCAGAAACACCACTACACGGGCGGCTGCAGTGAAGACACGGTATGTCCAGAGGGTCCAGAGAAGTTAGGCTTCACACAGGAATAAAAGGCCACAAATTGGGAAATATTTACATTTATTTATAGTCCAATTTTACCTATTTGCACTATGTTACTCTAAATCTATAGTTCGGTGATGGTCGGATTCGACGGCTTCTTGTGAGGACGGGAGATGGACCAACTGCTCGCTGCTCCGGCTGGATGTCGACTCCTTCTTCAAAAGCGGCGTGTTGGAAAATGTTCCTGAAGTGGTTCCTGGCGGCTGCGCAGTTTTCCCAGGCTGGACTTAGCAGAATCTTACCAATTCCTATTGGTGACGTAGCTTGGGCTGGAGCAGCTCGACTGGTTGCAACGGCGGCTGGTGAGGAACTCAATTTCCAATTCAGTTTATTTCCTAAATTCCTTGTCTCGGATTGGCGGCTGCGCACTTCTTCTAGGCTGGACTTGTAAAATTTTACTTACTTCCTGCGGTGACGTCTCGGCTTGCTGGAGTTGTTTTCAGGCGGGACTGGTTGCTACGGCGGCTCGTGAGGAACTAAATCTCGGACGGCGGCTTAATGCTAAGCCCTGGTGATGCTTCGTCAGCAACTGCATAGTTCTCCTAATAGGGACTTGTAAAATTCTTACTCATGCGGTGGTGACGTATCTCTGGCTGGACGGCAGGCTGGGCTCGGTACGACTGGTCCCTACGCTGGCTGGCGAAAGACTGTGGTACACAGTGTGAGTTAGCAGACCATCGGCTTGGCGCTACGCAGTGACGGATTAAATTCAGGCGGGATTTGAAATGCCAAAAACAATGCTGATGCGGTAAATTATATTTATTAATGAAATTAAATAAAAAGAACACAAATGTGGGGTGTCTGAAAATCGCTTCGTTGCAGTAAAAATTACCAAAAATGGAGTTTTTTAGCTGTATTAAAAAGCACTCTCCAACAGGAGTTTTTGCTTTTGTTTATACTTATAGGTTTTCAAAAAACGCTTCATTTGAGACCTGCTAAATTAAAATCCATTAACAATTTGTTTAAATGTGTGTAATAATTGTGCAAAAAACGAGCGAAATTTGAATTTGCTATAAATAGAAGAAAAGAGCATAAATCGTCTCTAAATTGCAGTAAAAGTTGTATTTTGTTACGCTTAAGAAACCCTGAAAAGGTAAAAAAATATTTATTTGTTTACGAGTTTTTGCATTTGTTTATTAGAAATAGCATTTTATTATTCCCCCAGCACATTCCAGGTATAAAAATGTATTCGAGGACGTTTTTTTGAAGGTTAAAAATTACTATAAAATGCATTTTTTTCGACATCTTTAACCGTTATTATGAACTTTAAGGATTGATTGATATATTCCCGAAATTTCAAGTCTTAATGCTTAATAATAATAATAATAATGATAATGATAGTGATAGTGATAGTGATAGTGATAGTGATAGTGATAGTGATAGTGANTTTATTATGCTTATAAGATATTACAAAATAATATATAGCATTAGTCAACACATGGAGATAGAACGCCTAGAAACTAAAGAGAGAACAAAAGGAAAAACATTTACAAACATAAAAGAAAAAAAACTAACCTAGCAAAAGTATTCGGACATAGAATAAAAACATTTAACTGACAAATACAATCTTAACTTTCGTTTGAACTGGCCAATTTTTTTACACTCTTATTTTGTATGGCAAATGATTTTGGGTCCTAACCTAAGTAATTTGACCCTTTACCTACAATTGATAATTTTGTGAAAGGTATACGTATTTCATTATTTTGTCGGGTATTAATATTGTGAACATCCCTATTCAAACAAAATTTATCTACATTTTTAAAAATATACATCGACATTTCAAATATAAATAACGATGCCACAGTTAAAATTTTATGTTCCCTGAAGACAGGTCTACATGACTGCAAGTTTCCAAGTCCAACAATAATACGCAATATGCGTTTTTGCAAAATAAAAACAGACTTCGCCGAGGTTGACTCACCCCAAAAACAAATACCATACCGCAATCGACTATCAATTTGGGCATAATATAAATTAATTAATTGCTGCCTTTCTAAGATCCCACTCATATTCCTAAACATATAACAATTATATGACATAGTTGAAACAAGCATACTACAATGAATTGTCCAATTAAGTTTCTCATCAAGATATATACCCAAAAAATTAGCACTCGTCTTACATTTGCCAATGTCACAATTATTTACAGTGTCAGATCATCGCAACTTCTTTGTGCAATACGAACCTTACTATCTGGGTTTTATCAACATTAAAATATAAATTATGATCACAAAACCATTTACATAACAGTTCCAGGGTTCTATTTATGTTTGCATTCAGATCATCAATATTTTTATTTGAAAACAACACAGCCAAGTCATCCGCGTACATGGTGAAAAACTTATCAATTAAAACTGACTCCACTGAATTAACGTACAAAATAAAAAATATAGGGCCAAGAACTGATCCCTGTGGCACCCCCATTTCCACAAGTAATTTGTTGGAATTTATTCTATTAACATACTTTGAATTTACATTATCAATAGATACATACTGTTGACGATGTTTTATAAAATCAGACACCCATTGCAACGGTTGCCCTCTTATGCCATAATCCTTCAACTTATCGAGCAACACATCATGATTGATGCAGTCGAATGCCCAGGTAAGGTCACAAAATATTCCAGCAGGACACTCGCCTGCATCAAAGTGTTGCAGCACCTCATTACAGAATGAGTATATTGCAGTTGTAGATAATCCGTGGCGAAAACCAAATTGCTTATCATTTATGATCCGAAATCGATCCAAAAAAGGTATTAAACGGCAAACAAAAGCATGCTCGAAAATTTTTGACAATCCACATACCTACTATAGTTATAGGCCAGTAATTATCTAGTGAATAGGGATCCTTTTTTTTGAATACAGGGGTGACTTTACCTAGCTTTAAGGTTTGAGGAATGTTCCCACTAATAAAAGACAGATTCGCTAAGAATGTAAGGGGTTGTATAATTAAATTAAGAACTCGTTTAATTAAAAACATTGGGATGTCATCTGAACCAGATGATTTTTTATTTTTCAGTTTATTTTTAAGTAGTGAAAGCAGTTGAAAGGTTCCAAGAACAACGAATCTCTTGGTCTTGATACGCCTTTATTTGGGAAGTTTAACGTAGCACTACTCATATTACAGTTAGAGGAAATTTTATTTATGATTTCCTTGGGTGTATTTATAAAATATTCATTAAACATAGAGGCAACTTGACAAGGGTTATCAATAACTTTGTCGTTTATTTTTACCGATATATTTGTGGTTTTCTTTTTCTTGTTGGTTATTTCAACAACAATTTTCCAAGCCGCACGGCCTGCATTATCGGCGTTATTGATTTTATTTTGGTAGTATCTCTTTTTTGTTTGTTTAACAAGGAGGACATGATCTTTTTTAACTGACCGATATATATGAAGCAGATCCGGATTCATTTTTGAGAGATGAAATAATTGTTTAACTTTCTGGCTAGATACTCTAACACTATCATCAACCCAGTTTTTACCATTGTTATGGCCAATATGACACCTACGTTCAGGGAAATGCAATTGAAAATAATATAACAGTATGTTATAGAAACTGTTAAAAGCATCATTTAAGTCAGATAAAGTTTGTAAGTAAACAAATTACGAATTTAAAATAAAAAACGCTATCTCGGCTAAAAATTGTCCTAGAACAATTTTTTTTTTAATTCGTGAAAAATTACCAGCTTACGAATATCAAAGCGGCTTTAAAAAATATTAATTCTTCACAAAGTTATTAACGAAAAACCATATAAACAAATTACACTATTAGTTTATACGCCGTTTTGAGGAGGTTAGCCTATGAAATTACAATTTCCAATTCCATATCTTGAAAAAATAAGTCAGGACGAAACAAATGAGCCCTCATAAGGCAAAAACTCGTAAACAAATAAATATTTTTTTACCAAATTTTCAGGGTTGCTGGTTTTTTGTAATTATTTAAACAAATTGTTAATGGATTTTAATTTAGCAGTTCTCAAATGAAGCTTTTTTTGGAAACCTATAAGTATAAACAAAAGCAAAAATAATACAGCTAAAAAACTTAATTTTTGGTAATTTTTACATTGTTTAAACAATGATCTTATTGTTTTAAACCGATATTATTTCTTTTTGCCTAAACTAACGATTAAACCAAGTTTCAATCTGAAACGAATTACCTTTTGATTTACATGTATTACAAATTTCATTTACTGGGCTATATACAAAGAATTGTTAGTGGATAAAAGGGAATTGTATGAAAGATTAAACAATTTTTTTTATTATATTTAAGATGGATCACGTTGCTTCTTTCACAAGAGTTTCCATTGCCTGATGTCCTTAGGATATGGGATTCCCTCTTTTCAGATGAGAAACGGTTCGATTTCCTGATTTATGTGTGTTGCGCGATGATTGTGTAAGCAAATTGTAAAAATTTGTAATTAACGGAAATATTTATTATTGCTGTATTTCAGAATACTTCGTAATCAATTATTAGAAGGAGATTTTCCGTCCAATTTAAAATTACTCCAAAATTTTCCTCCGATGGATGTTCAAATTATATTATCAAAAGCTGTTCAGTTATCGAAGCAGAAACTTTTTTAAATTTTACACGATATACATAAAAAATTTTTAATTATATTTTGTATCTTTAACGTAAACGATAAAAGACAGGAGATCATCTTCAAGGTATGCGCATTTATATAGCTACAAACACAAAGATGTTCTTTTAACATACCAGGTGTCCCATTTTAAAAGAAGCCATCAATCGAAAAATGGCCTACAGTAAAAGTTGTTCAGTTCACTGGGGGAAACCAGATGCTTACCTAGGATTTGACCTTGACTTCACTTTGAAGGTCAACTTCGTAATTTTAAATGGAACTCCCTATTTTTAACCTTGGAAATGGACTCAGCAGAAAATTTTACATCCGGATGTGATCACAACTTTGACCTTGAGGTCAAGGTCACAACGGGTTTAAATGATTCGTCACCCTTGAAGCAGCCTCGGAATAAGATGTTGACCTCCAGAATCGATGGGATTTACATCAAGGTACTCAATCGCGACCTTCGATTCGTCCTTGACGTCCACTTTGTCAAGGTCATTTGAAGGTCGACTATAAAAATCGACCTTCACCTCTACAAATGTTGCGAAAGATGTTCGGGATTGAATTTGAAGCTTCACTTTGTTTTCTTTGTCAGTTTTACTTTGTAACGTACTCAGATATCTCATTTTTCAATTCTCAAGCCAAGTTATACCTTCGTTGAGTAACAAGATATTTTTATCATTCTTCCTTCACTCGTTCGTAGCATTATTTTTTCTTAATAGTTATAGTCGACCTTCAAATGACCTTGAGAAAGAGGAGGTCAAGGACAAATCCTATTGATTCTGGAGGTCAACATCTTATTCCGAGGTTGCTTCAAGGGTGACGAATCATTTAAACTCGTGACCTTGACCTCAAGGTCAAAGTTATGATCACACCCGGATGTAAAATTTTCTGCGGAATCAATTTTCAAGGTTAAAAATAAGGGGTCCCATTTAAAATTCCGAAGTTGACTGTCTAGGTCAAATCCTAGGTAAGCAGCTGGTTTCCCCCAGTGAACTGAGCAACTTTTACTTTAGGCCGTTTTTCGATTAATGCCTTCTCTAACGAGATATTTACGTGTATCAATTAAAATGGCACACCCGGTATAAGTAGAGGAAATGAAGCTGCAGTCAATTTTTTTGTGAATTCTTAAAAAAATTATATTATTAGTTACATTTTAACTGTGCGAATGGATTTAAAATTGTACAACTTAATGTTCGAAATTAATCTCGGAGATGCTCATACACCAAAAAAATACTTGTTGCTAAATAAATTTTATACATAAAAAAATATATAAAGTACACTACTGTATGGGAAGATGTTTTTTTATATATATACAGGGTGTCCCATTTTAATGTACCAGGCCATTTTTTTAATTCAACAAAAAAAAATTTCGGACAAAAATTATCAGGTTTCAAGAGGACAAATTATGGTGACCTTGAAGTCAATTACCAAGGTCATTTCAAGGTCAACCTTAATTTTTTATATGGATATCCATATTTTTAATTTCAGATTCGTATTATGTGGGAAAAAATACGTAACTTTTGTATGAAATTTTTTTTGAACATGCTTCGTTCTCACCAGAGTGCGCTATACTTTTACTGTTCCATTTTAATTCTCAGGCTAACATCTCAAGAAAAATATTTCTAACAAAAGTTGTCAGGTTTCGGGGGATCAAATTACCGCGACCTTAAAATTAAATTTAAAGTCAATTACCAAGGTCATTTTAAGGTCAACCTTTTTATTATAAAAATGTGGGTTTCCAGTTCAATGTCCTTGATAATTGACTTCAAGATCACCATAATTTGACCCCTTCGAAACCTGATAACTTTTGTTCGAAGTATTTTTTTTTTTATGTCGAATGTATAGAACTGATTTACAAAAAAATCCGCAAAAAAATTTATGTTAAATTTCTTTTGATATTTGCATATGATATTTAGATTCTTAATCGAGTATATTTTATTTGTAATTGCCAGATATTATAAATGTAGTCTTCTTTAAGTTAAAACATCATGACAAAAACATAATTTTAGTAATTGGTTAAAATGTATTTGTTTTTAGAATAAAATTGTTTATAAATAAATAGCTAAAAGTGTATGGTCACAGGGTAAAATTTTCATCGGTTTATATAAATTTTCCTTTTCACACATATTTTATTGGATCGTATTGACATTTGTTGCTACCTCAGCCTTAATATGACACTGTCGACATATCTAATTATCCCTTCCAGTCCTTTCCTTTTTATGCCGCTTCATGTCGTGATATTCTTCTTATTTTTCCTTGTTTTTAAAGAAGTCCTTAGCAAAAGTCTGCGCTACCACTAGTGGGAAAATTAAAGTAGCTTCACCGTATATTTTAACAGGTGTTGCATCTTTTTTTATCTTTCCCCATGACTTTGCCTCATCTGGACGAGCACCTGAATCGCTTCCATCATATTCCGATGCTGTGTTCAGATACACCGAAAAATCTGCTCCGTTTCTCTGCAAGTTGAATCAGTGAAGGATATTAAAATTAAGTTTTTTTTTTTAGTTACCATTAAATTTGCATTGCATATATGGTGTTTTATTACTCCTCCTCCTAATATAATCATTCCCGTATTAACCGATTTCATGGCCATTAAATTTAATCTTCTTAAATCTAAAAAATATTGTTTTTAGTTCTTTCAGATAGAGGCATTTTTTAGGATTCACAGTACTAAAAGTCAATTTATAATTTTTTTTCCAGTTACACAGGAAATTTCTAGGTCTAGAATCCTTGTACCAAGAAATTTCCGCAATTCGTTGTTTGGAACCAAAATGGCTGTCAATGAGTAAAATTTGTTGTCAAAGCATTTATTTTCCTAGTTTTCTGTATCTATAAACATAATATGAATACTGTGTAGTCCAACCAAATTACATTTGGTGAAAAAAAATATTGTTACCTGGACTTTTATAAGTGGAAATGGTAAAAGGGCTTTTAATAAACCTAAAAAAAGTAAATGCGTGAGCAGGGGTGGGGGAGGGTTGAATTGGGGGGTTGAAAAGTTGTGAAAAATTGTATCATTGGGATTTCTGGCGAAAGTTGACGTCAAACAAAAAAGTATCTAATGCAAAAGTTGTAGATCATGCAAAAATCTACAACTTTTATAGAGGTCACTTTTTATGATGACCTCAAATTTTCCGAGGAAAATGCAAAAGACAGGTGTTTTTCTGATTTTTTGTTTTTTATTTCTCATTTCCGCAAAAATAACTAAATTTTGACGAAACTTGGTGAAAGTTTATCTTTCTGTGTCTTAAATAACCACAAATTTTTTTAGATAAAAAAATTAAGAAGTTTACGAGATATTAATTTTTTTTTTTTTCAAAGAAAAATTCTACTTCGGAAAATCATTGTACAGAGTTCTGTCAGCGATAATTTTTTTTGTTTTGACAAATACTTTTTGGTGAAATAAAAAAAATCTGTAATCACAGTTCAAAAACATGCTCAAAAATGCAAAAAAAGTAAAAAATGACTTGCAACGATGAATTTTCCAGTAATTGTTGATAATTTGCTTAAATTTAAAAAAATTCAAAATTTGATTACACCATTCAATTCTACAGAAAAAAAACTATCTTATTGTTTGACCCAATTTTTGTACAGTATTGCTATAAACATTTAAGTCGAATTACAAATGTACAAATGATAAATCATCTCTGGATGATTTGAGATTTCAGCAATATAACAAAGCAAAGCAAAGTATTAACTGCAAAGTCCACTATTGACGCGAAACCTGAAATTTTGCAAGATTGTTTTATTTTCTGGCTTTATTTGAAAACGAATTTTAAAATAAATTGCATATTTACATTGGCACTTTTTTTGCTCTATCCAATTGGATGATACTATTGTAATCGATTAAAAAGGTTTTTAGGAATCATTTAAAATTTTTCCTGAGTACGGCTCTGAACGCTTTCAAAATATCTATTGGAGGAAATCCTAACAGTATAAAAGTCAGTACAGCACAAAATATCCAACAATTTTTTTTTAATAAATAATTATCTAAAAAAATTCTGGTTATGAAAGACATAGAAAGGTATAGTTTCACCAAGTTTCGTTAAAATTAAATTATTTTTGCGGAAATGAGAAATAAAAAACGAAAAGTAAGAAAAAACCTGTTTTTCAGAAATTTTGAGGTTATCTTAAAAAGTGACTTCTACAAAAGTTGTAGACTACAACTTTTGTATTGGCTACTTTTTTGTTTGACGACAACTTTCACCAGAAATCCCAATGATACAATTTTTCTTAACTTATTAACCCCCCAAATTAACCTTGCGCCACCCCTGCTCACGCATTTATTTTTTTTTCGTTTATTATAAGCCCCTTTACCATTTCCACTTATAAAAGTCCAGGTAACAATTTTCTGTTTTTTTCCATCTAAATGAGTTAATTCGATCGGTCTAGTGGAGATAAACTCATTTTTATTTTCATTTATGGATAAGCCAAAAAAGTTATCTATTTCATCAGCCAGAGAATTTACTCTTGGCGGAAGGTTTAAGATTTGTTGTAAAAATAAAATTAAAAATTAAATCAATATTGTAAACAGCTAACCTGATACGATATCTAATACAAGTCCAGGATTTCTAAATGAATGTAAAAACATCATGTCGCCTATGCTTCCATCGGTAAGCGCTGGACAAAATACTGGAATTTTATTTTTAGCTGTCCAATAATATACACTTTCTTCATTGTTAATTTCTTTGCCCAAACGTTCTATAAGTTTACTGGGTGTCCAAAGAACGCCATCCTTTTGTTCCTTTAACATCTCGTCTAGAATCGGCATAATCCAGTTTTCAAAACGACAATAGTTATCATTTGGCACTAATAAGTTTCCAATTCTATTTATCCCTCGTTCTCTTAACATTTTTCCGTCTAATTTAAAATCACCCAAAAATGTGGGTGCAAGGCATTTTATAAAGTCCTCCTCGATGCCTCCGGCAGTAGTGACAATGCAATCTACCTGCAACTATATAAATGTCTAAAAGTTTAAGGTAATTAACTTATTGTTACCAAGCTATGTTGAACTAAAAATTTGATAGTTTCTCTTAAACCGCTCGATATTAAATTGGAAGTGTATCCTAGAAAGATTGTACAATTATTTTTAATAATCGTAAACTCATCTTCATTATCTATATATTTATCTTTGGGTATGGGTAGTTTCCTGCATTTTATCATCTTATTTATTTCATTAACCGCTAACCCAAAATTTGTAGCTTGAAATCCACTACTTAAGTAACTATTTAATAATTTATCATAATTTAGGCCTTGATTCCAGTTATAACCACAAACTTTTTCTCTTAATAATGATATATCCGTGGTTTTTTTTAGAATGGTTTCATCTAAACTTGATGATGATCCAGCCATTTTCTAAATGAGTGAAGAATTTGTAGTAATTATTTTCCCTTCTAGTATGAAAAATTGCACAGCGCGAGAGTAAACATTGTTTTATATTTATATTTTAAATTTTTATTTTTAGGTTACTACTTTTAGTGCTTTTTCTTGTTTTTTTCTTTTTCATAAATGTCTATAGGGTTTTTTTGTTTTAATAGACTAAACTGTGGAGAAAATAGAAAATAATTAAAGTGAGGAGCACAGTAATCACAGTATTTGTTCTCTTATTCCTGGTTTTAATGCGATGAATTCCATCGATGTATTACTATTGGCATGTTTAATAGATTCTAATCTCTTATTGATTCTACGGAATCCTTCACATCATTGAAATGATGAATAAAAGCACACGGCCTTTGATTATTATAATCGCCGCGCCATTATTCTATGGCTAGAAATTGGCCTCAATGATTTGGGATCGAGGGGGATTATCCCTCTTTATCCTGCCTCATCTCGTGTAGGCCTGG
>NW_019417885.1:0-1931 GCF_000390285.2 Anoplophora glabripennis
GGTCCGGGGGCTTTTCTGTTTTTAAGTCTACGTATTGTCAGTCTTAGTTCGTCAGGGTTTGCGGGAGGGATTATGTCATTGTCTGGCTCTCTGTCGACCCGTCGGGCCGCACGCTCAGCCACTATTTCGAATTCCTCGTCCTCGTCGGGCAGCTGAGGCAGTCTACACTGCAGTTCCAGGCTGTCGGCAAAAGCCTCGGCCTTTTCCTGGTTCGTGTAAACCACCCCTCTGCTGCTGTGGATTGGGGGAATTTTAGCACGAGCGGTCTGTCCAGGCCCGGTCTGGCTCTTTCAGAGGCCGTCGGGAAAAATCGAAATCGGCGCCTATTTGGTTTTGTCTGTTATTAGGGTGCATATCGACTCCCCCAAGGAAAACTGTCGTATCTCAAATTTGGTTTTACTGAGATAACTGCATTTGAATAGTTGAGAAAATAATAATGTTCGTTATTTTTTTTATTACAAAAGCTAAATCGTTTTTCTTTAATAAAGTAATTATTGTTTAGGTCTTAATTAATTTATTGATGATTTAAATAAAATAGTTTAGGATAAGAAAAAAATGGATTTTGAATGCGTTACTAGTTTTCGTCGACAAAATTTTTATTGAGAAACAACTTGTTATACCAATAAGGTATAGAAAAATTTAACATTTACTATTTTTAGATAAAAAAAATTGTTAATAATCAATAATGACATAAAAGGAAAATTTATTACGATTCAGTCTTCTTTGTCAATATTACTTTCTTGGTGGTCAGTCTTACTAGTAGGCCGAAGGGAATTGTAAAATCCATGATGGTGGTATCAAATTAGCCTTACACAGACCCAAAAGACCGCGTAATTTTTTACCATCAATTGGCAGCAAACTTTGATACAATCTTGGAAATTGATATTCTTCGCGTTTGCGTGTGTTTTTTGTTTGTAAGTCTAGTTCTTTATGATTTTCTCCAAAATTACACACAAAAAATACTGTATTGGGAGACTTTGGATCGCAGTGGATTTCTCTGATTTTTACAGCCTCTCCAGTAATATCTTTTTTCCAGTTTTGTTTCTTTACCATTGGTAAAAGTTACAAAATCTTCTTGAGATATTTCTTTTACTTTATACTGTGAGGCAGTAACTTTGGTCATTTTTATTAGACTAATCCACTGATCAGGACTATCAGGAGTGTATATAGCAGAGTGACGTTTTTTTGCAACTTCAATCATAGCATCCATGCTGTCAGTTTCATTCTGCGTGTGGCCAATTTAAAAAAAACGGTGTGTTATTTCCAAATCCAAAGTCATTGATGCATAAGCAAACATCGCAAAAACGAAACGATTACGGTTTTGACCACCGCAATTGTCAGAATAAAGAATGACCTTTCGTATGCCATTTTCTTTAACACTTTTTAAAAAAATCCATAAACATAATTCTCGGGAAAGAGTGAAGGCTTAGTAATCTCACAATCCTTTTATTAAGACGACTAGTTTCGAGGTCTACACTTTGCACCTCATCATCAGGTCATTACAAGGCTACAAAGTTAATTTTTTGATTATGCTAAAGGTATACAATGTTTTTAAAAAACTTTTAATAAATAAAACTATATGTGCATACTTACATATCACATTTACAAGGTTCTGTGCAAAATTTGGAAAATTCATCTAAATAACCAGTTTATCAATTGTATACTTAATAATATCTTCCTAACGTTTAATTTTAAAAAACATAAAACATTTACTGTAGACAATGACAATACACAGTTACAAGTACAAAATTTATTTTAAAATGAAATTTTATCTGAGAGGAATGAAAGCCAAAATTTTTTATAACATTTTTTCAAAGTTGTTTTTTCAATTTAACGAAAACACCATCTACTGGGTAAATAAGAGAGTACCATCTGTGACGGAGGTAGGCAACCAGAAAAGCAAAATATGACAAATGGGATAGTATATACCA
>NW_019417885.1:3715-14164 GCF_000390285.2 Anoplophora glabripennis
ATTTTGTCTTTCATTCCTCTCAGATAAAATTTTATTTTAAAATAAGTTTTGTACTTGTAACTGTGTATTGTCATTGTCTACAGTAAATGTTTTATGTTTTTTAAAATTAAACGTTAGGAAGATATTATTAAGTATACAATTGATAAACTGGTTATTTAGATGAATTTTCCAAATTTTGCACAGAACCTTGTAAATGTGATATGTAAGTATGCACATATAGTTTTATTTATTAAAAGTTTTTTAAAAACATTGTATACCTTTAGCATAATCAAAAAATTAACTTTGTAGCCTTGTAATGACCTGATGATGAGGTGCAAAGTGTAGACCTCGAAACTAGTCGTCGTAATAAAAGGATTGTGAGATTATTAAGCCTTCACTCTTTCCCAAGAATTATAAATATGGACTCACACTTATCTATTTCAAATTTAGATCCATAAATAACTTCCAATTTCATCCGGTCTTCTCTTCGATATTTGCTCATGCCATACATAGCAATAGCCTTGATTACTGCCTAAATCATAAATTGTAAAATTGTATGTTGCGATTTTACTTTTATAATAAAAATCTTTAACTTCTGACTTGGGCGTTACTAACACCTTCTGCAAGTTAAAGCATGTTATTATTAGAGATTTATCATTTTTCGAAAATTCTTTATCAATGTCTTTCAGATTTCGAACCGCGATTTTGTTTAAATTATGATTATTACAATCATCTTCCACTTTTTCTGTTCTTTTTTCGGGATCTGTACTCTTATAGGCACTACACACGGAACACTGATCTTATTTTGGCTTAAAGAAGGCTATATTAAATTTCGAATTAAGAGTATCCCTGTATTGTTTGAGTGTAGCTACTGCATCCCATTTTTGTTGTTTTGCATATTCTAAATACATTATGTGCATTCGTGAAATACTCAAACCTTCTTCCAAGTACATTCGTTTTGAGTTTTTTCGTTTATAATGAGAAGGCATAAGTGGAAAAAGTTGTATGTGCTCCATAATGTTTTTTATTAGAGCATCCGGGTTCTTATGCGGTCTAGTGTTGTGTTTTCCTCTTATGTCCCGTTCTACAGTACCACCTTCACCAATTTTTTGCAAAGCGGTGCTTACAACTGTTTCAGAAATTGCAAGCGTATTTAAGAACATCGTTTTGCAAATTTGTTTCCCATTGTTGTCAATGACAAACTTATAATTGCGAGAGAAATTCCTTCTGGAATATTTATTAAGTACAGTAACCTGTTTTTTTTTCTCGTTGTGTCACGCACCTTACAAGAAAATCCCACTGCCGAGTATGATCTCCAAGGTTCCAAAATTCGTCAAACATGACTTTTCTAGCTTCTGCATTTATTTTTTTGTTGCATTTATACCTGCAAGTTTCTTTACAAGGTGATTTCATTACCTTTGCAAAAATAAGTTTGTCTACGATTTTTATGTAATAAAAATTTCATTCAAATTTTAATTTATAAATTGATTATGTCTCACTCAGAGTGCAGTGTGCAACGCGCAAACGCGGCAGACATGACAGAAGCTATTTACATGCTGCCATCTGGGTCGAGCTTGCAAGGCAAACTCTCGCATCTTTTTGTAGCTCAAATTAAAGCTTATTAGTTATTTCAAGCACCATCTTTAAAATATTAAAAATATACTTTTAATATCCCTGCAGTACTTATTCTGTTTTTAAATATTTTTTTAGTAGAAAAAAACTTATTGGGATAGGTGACTTTGAATCGTCATTTTTCCGGCTCCAGTACAATCTACGAATATCTATTTGCAGTACAAATTAAAGCTCATTTCAAGCGCTATGCCGCTATCTGTAGGAATATAAGTATACTTACCACTGCAGTACTCATGCCGCTTTCACAGATTTTATTTATGCTATAGCTCTATAGGCTACGTCCAAACTATTATTGGTTTTAAAATTATATAAAATTATATTAATATAGGTAATAAACTTAAACCTATCGACCCAGGATACAGGATAAAGAAAGTCAATAATAGTTTAGACATAGTTCGAGGGCTTTAAAAATTATTATAAGGTTAAAAGACTTGCAGTTTGGGAGAGAATTTCTCTCGTTTTATGGTCAATGTCAATAACGATAAAGTAACGATGGATAAAAATTTTAATATAACTCTGTGCCAGATAATAAAAAGTAATAAAATGTTAAGTTAACTATACCTTAAATGATTTGAATTCCATAGGTAAGATAAGATTCACAATATTGTAAACTAGTGAATTTTTGTAAAACCAATGTAAAACGATCCTCAACGGAGAGATTTCTAGAAATTATAGTTAGCGTGTGGAACATTCCGAATAATTGTGTATGGGGTGAAAGACTGATGTTCAGAGACTACAATACTTCATATCATTCCATATAAAAACATTTTTCTTAGATGAACTTTCAAAGTGAAAACGGTTTCGTAGTACCTACCTACAAGTTAAACAGACTGTAAAATACAGAATTTAAGCAAATGGACAGTATAAATATAATAAAACTAAATTTAGTTAGAAAGAGTTTTTTTTGAGAAATTTGCATAAATATGTTCAAAATTTTATTAGGTTAGGAAATACTCGTACTATATAATGTTGCACATCAAAGTATTCGTTATAAGCCAAGGAATCCAAAAATGATAATCATTTTTCCAAAAAGGCAAGTATAAGTCCAAAATGTCCAGGCAAAGTTTTCACAAATTCGAAGAAACGTCAATTGCCTAGCAACGATAATCATTTGTCTAGAGTACTATACAAAGCAAGGACTGTTAACAACTCTCTCTTTCTTTGCCTCGGCTAGCTTGAAACTCTATCTCGGATTTTATTTTAAGTAAAGAAAAATGATTAAATACGTATATTCTAGCTATTATTCGTCAAAAAAGTAGATTTAAATTGAAAAATTCAAGTTAACGTTAAAGTTAGGTGAAACTCAAAATATTACTGTAAAATGTGAAAAAAGTTAATGAATTTACTAAAGATAATAATTTAAATGTTTATGAATGATTCTTAAACGTCAGGGAGCGTTTATAAATGCCAGGGCGCCATGACATCTCGGATATCAAAATAATGTGAGCTTAGAACGAAAGTAGAGATTCGTGGGACACAAAATATGAAAGTACAAAATTAACAAATACGACTGACAAGTAAAGCCACTTACCTTGCGTCGGCTTATCTTGTAGATTGATCTCTGCTCTCTGGTTGAATCGGGTTAACTTGTAGTACAGCAAGTTTTCGTGTAATCCAAGTTTTGCACATCACTTCACTTGGGAGAGGATAATTAGGATTGTAAGAATGAAACACCGTTTTATGGCTTTAATACACTGATTCCCAAATTTCGGAGACAGAAGAAGGACGCTATTTAAATGAGAGCGTGACGTAGCACTTTTATAGAATAGTAATACGTTGTATGTAGTAATACGAATAACTTTATTTTAGATTTGTAAAAATGTTGGATACAGTAATTGTTGTACTGAATGTATTAACGTTGCACTTATATTTCGTAGATCGTAGACTTGTAAACTTGTAGACTTGCTTTGATTTAAGGTTTAATAATTATAGAAGTTGATTTAGAGAACTAAGAGCTATGCGGGTCGCTACGCCGATAACTAATAGCAAATAATAAAGACAAAAAGGTATAATGGTAAACTAAACAAAAATGAATTCCGACTCAACTCGCGCCAATATCCTTGGCAGGAAAAATGACCTCGGATGGAGCGGGGTCGAGCGGGATTATCGCTCTTTACCCACTTCATCGCTGTAGGCCCGGACGCCTCGTAGAGGTAGGCCCTTTCCCCGTCATTCCGGACCGCCAACGCGGCCGGATTGGATCGGTTCGTGGGGCCTCCTCCTGTCCTGGCTGGGCCCCGCCGGCTAGGGCCCTTTCTTCTGGCGCTCTTCTTTCTTCGCCGGCTCGTCTGTGTATACCCCCGGGGGTGTCGTGTATCGGTCGCAAACGACGACTGTCGTTTGCGACCGGGGTGGTGGTTTTGGGTGAGGTCGNGGAAGGACTAAAAAGGATTGTAGGAATGAAACACTGAATTTATGGCTTTAACACACTAATTCTCAAGTTAAGAGACAGAAGAAGGACGCTGACTACGTGAGAGCGTGACGTTGCACTTTCGTAGAGTAGTTTTGACTTGTAGTTTGATTATTGTAGTTTAGTAATTGAACTTTGTCGAAGTATGATGGATTTATTGATTAATAACGTTGTTAGATGTCGTAGAATGTTGTACAGAATGTATCTGTATGGAAAATGTAGATAGAAAGTAGAATTTGATTTGATTTGCGTAGGAATGCTGGATCAAGATAAATGTTCGGAGATTAGACAAAACTGGTTCAGTTCATTCAAGCACGTTGATTAAAGTTTCACTTAACTTTATGTGTTGGATGTAAAGATTAGAGTTGCACTAAGTTCGTAGATTTATCGTTAATTCGTTGCACTTGGTTTTAAAGATTTATATTTATAAGATTATTATTAGATTACGTTGAGATTGATTTAAGAAACTAGTAGTTAAACGAGTCACTGCGTCGTTTACTAAAAGCAAGTGATAAAGATAAAAAGTATAATGGATAACTAACAAAACCGAATTCCCTTGTTCGATCACGCACTTGTGATGAAGTTTTCGTAGATTGATAATTGTTATTATGTTGTAGGCAAAATATTGATTTAAGAAACTAATAGCTGAACGGGTCGCTACGTCGCCAACTAAAAGCAAATGATAAAAACAAACAGATATAATGGATAACTAAACAAAACCGGGTTCTTCTTAAAGTGATTCTTGCTCGGGTATTTATGCTTTCTACCGCTGTAACCCTAGGCTCCGCCTCTCGCTCATTTCGCGAACTCTGGCTTCCTATTGGTTAACCTGGCTCATATAAAAGTGAAGCTTGAAAATTTGACTTTAATTCCATTTCAGGCACGCTCGATCGTAGACCTGATAACACCCCCCTTCCTTCGAAGTGTCCTTCTTCGTCGAATTTAACTTTAAAATCAGAAAATTTATTGAGAATTTTTTCGAAACACCCTGTATAATGAACATAAAAATCGATTTTTTTTAAATAAATTGTACAAATGCGTTCATGTAAACAAAATTGGTTATGGTGTCGCAAACACCCTGTATATCTTAACCTAGTTACAAAATTTTCATATCCCCCTGTAGGATATAGTGGAATACATAAATAAACAAATAAATGCAATAAGGTGTGTCAATGGGACACGAGAACAAATAGTAAAATATCTGTTGTAAACAGTCTGTAATACATATATAAGTTTTTAGAGCAACGTCCCTATATCACCAGAAACACTACACTCGTCAAAAGGCTCTTTCGCGAACTCGTCACTGTTTCGCGCACTCGATGATGATGCTGGTCGCTGATCCCTTATCTCGATCTGGGTACGGCGTCGATGTCGGCGAAGTGGATGAACTGTGTCACTAGGTCGAAAAATACGACTAGATATGATGTTCGGTAGATCGGTGATTTCGATAAGTGGGTTTTGCGTTGAGATGATAGTGTTGGTTTGGGGATTAGTTGTATTGGAAAAGTTAGAATTGTTTTGGGGATTTGATTGCAAGGAAAGTGAAGTATGTGTACTTCTGGGTTCGTCATGAATTATGGCTTGGGTTTGTACTGTATGAACTTCGTTATCGTCATCTTGACTGTCCACTGAATATTGATCGCTTTCAATATTTAGATTGGGTAAATCTCGATGCACTGGTCGGAGATCGTCGATATGTACTTGTGGTTTACTGCCATTTTTTTCAATTTCGTATATAACATTGGAAATTTTATCCGTAATGATAAATGAATGTGATTCGGGATAGACTAATCTATCGTCTGTAATGTCGGGTCGAATTTCTACATTAGACGGATTTCGACTTAAAAAATCCGCAAGTTCGTTTGATTTACCAGAACAATGTACAATATCATAAGAGTATTCTTGTAAGAGAAGTGACCAACGTGTCAGTTTAGCGCGAGAGTCTTTTTGCTTGTCTAACCACAATAAAGCTCTATTATCCGTTCTAAGTAAAAACCTGGAGTCTTCTAGATATATGCGATATTTCTTAATTGCCCAAATAATAGCTAAGCACTCTTTCTCATTTATGTGATCCTTAACTTCAGTAGAATTCAAAGTGGAACTAGAATATGAAATAATATGTTTTTGGCCTGCATCGCCTTCCTGATATAATACCGAACCTATACCTGTCTCGGAGGCATCGGTCTGTAATATGAATTTTTTGGAAAAATCTGGTCTGTGTAAAACAAGAGGTTTTGAAATTTCTTCTTTTATTTTTTCGAACGCAATCTGACAAGATTCGTCCCAACGAAATTTTTGATTTTTACGTAATAAGTTGGTAAGCGGTCTTAATAATTCTGAAAGATTTTCTACATATTCTCTAACCCAGTTACATGTTCCGATAAAACTTTGAAGTTGTGTTTTATTTTTTGGGGTAGAAAAATTTTGGATAGAAAATATATGTTTCGTTTGAGGTGTAGTGGTGTTTTCACATATANGGATGAACTGTGTCACTAGGTCGAAAAATACGACTAGATATGATGTTCGGTGGATCGGTGATTTCGATAAGTGGGTCTTGCGTCGAAATGATAGTGTTATTTTGGGGATTAGTTGTAATGGAAGAGTTAGAATTGTTTTGGGGATTTGATTGCAATGAAAGTGAAGTATGTGTACTTCTAGGTTCGTCATGAATTATGGCTTGAGTTTGTACTGTATGCACTTCGTTGTCGTCATCTTGACTGTCCTCTGAATATTGATCGCTTTCAATATTTAGATTGGGTAAATCTCGATGCACTGGTCGGAGATCGTCGATATGTACTTGTGGTTTACTGCCATTTTTTTCAATTTCGTATATAACATTGGAAATTTTATCTGTGATGATAAATGAATGTGATTCGGGATAGACTAATCTATCGTCTGTAATGTCGGGTCGAATTTCTACGTTGGACGGATTTCGACTTAAAAAATCCGCAAGTTCGTTTGATTTACCAGAACAATGTACAATATCATAAGAGTATTCTTGTAAGAGAAGTGACCAACGTGTCAGTTTAGCGCGAGAGTCTTTTTGCTTGTCTAACCACAATAAAGCTCTATTATCCGTTCTAAGTAAAAATCTGGAATCCTCTAGATATATGCGATATTTCTTAATTGCCCAAATAATAGCTAAGCACTCTTTCTCATTTATATGATACTTAACTTCAGTAGGGTTCAAAGTGGAACTTGAATATGAAATAATATGTTTTTGGCCTGCATCGCCTTCCTGATATAATACTGAACCTATACCTGTCTCGGAGGCATCGGTCTGTAATATGAATTTTTTGGAAAAATCTGGTCTGTGTAAAACAAGAGGTTTTGAAATTTCTTCTTTTATTTTTTCGAACGCAATCTGACAAGATTCGTCCCAACGAAATTTTTGATTTTTACGTAATAAGTTAGTAAGCGGTCTTAATAATTCTGAAAGATTTTTTACATATTCTCTAACCCAGTTACACGTTCCGATAAAACTTTGAAGTTGTTTTTTATTTTTTGGGGTATAAAAATTTTGAATAGTAAATATATGTTTCGTTTGAGGCGTAGTGGTGTTTTCACATATATAATGTCCTAGATAATTTAATTTTGATTTAGCGAAAAAACATTTGTCTAGAGAAATTTGGAATTTATGTATACTAAAACGCTCTAGTACTAATCTAATGTGAGTAAGATGTTCAGAAAAAGTATCACTGTATATTATTACGTCGTCTAAATAGCAACTTACAAATTTTTGTATATAACCAACGAGAACTTCTCTAGTCATAAGTGTTTGAAACGTACGTGGAGCGGATTTAAGTCCAAATGGGAGAACAGTAAATTGGTATGATGCGCCATCGTGAGTTGTAAATGCAGTATATTTCTTAGAATTTTCCTCGAGAGGAATTTGCCAATAACCTGTGCGCATGTCCAAAGTGGTAAAGAATTTTGCGTTTCCGAAATTTTTTAAAGTTTCATTAATTTTTGGTAATGTAGTAGGTTCATCAAGAGTAATTTTATTTAATGATCTGAAATCCACACAAAAACGTGGTTTTTTGCCTGGTCGTTCTACTATAACAGGCGGTGAACTGTATTCTGAAAAACTAGGTTCAATGACACCTAACGAAAGCATTTCGCGGATTTGTTCGGTAATAATTTTCTTTTTTTCAGGTGAGGCCGGATATGGTTTTTCTTGAATAATTTTATTTTCTTGAATATTAATTTTATGGGTAATCGTAGACGTAGTACATTGCGTGGGTTGTATAGAAAAAAGTTCGTTAAAATTTGTTAAAAGATTTTGAATAGGTTCGCGGTATTCGGGTTCTATTTGTTCGTCAGATAAATTAATTTTACAATTTTCTTCTAAAACTTGTAATGTATCGAGTTTCCAGTAGACAGTTTCTCTAACATGAGTACCAAAATACATACACCTAAGTTGATAGTTGAGTATTGCATTTTCTTGTGTGAAAAATGGAGCACCTATTATTAATTTTTCGTTAAGGTCTGATATAACATGAAAATCTACTTCGATAATAATTTGTCCTATTTCGACTTGTAATCTTACACAGCCTTTTGAAAGTATTAACTTATTTCCGCTAGCAAGTGAAAACGCGTGAGTTCCGGATATGCGTGGAGTATCTGAAGGAATTTCGCTTTCTTTTATCAAATTTTTTGCACTGCCTGGATCTAAAAAAGCTAAACATTTTTTGTTATTTAACATTACGTCTATGCGCGGAATAATTGGCTTTAATTCGGTAGATTGATTTTTAATAGAAGACATGGAATAAATAGGCGTTGGATCGTGATCTGACATAATTTCGTCTGTATTCGAAAGTTCAGTGAAAAGTGAATTTAAATTATAATCGGGGATTTCTTCTAAATTTTTTGAAACTTTGTCGGACTGTGAACATAATTTTGACGATGTATTAAAATTTTGTTGTGAAATTTTTTAAAAATTTTCACATTCCGACGAGCTAACTAGTTTTTTGACTGAGTTTCGAATTGATTTTCGGGGTTATCTGATTGTTTCATGTCCCGAACGTTATTTGTTTTTTCCTGTCTGAATGGGTTTTGTGGACATTGATAGTGGAAATGCCATTCCCTACAAAAACGACATGGGGTACGTGGTTTGAAATTTTCACGGTACTGTGGACGATTCTGCGGTACATTTTCTTGGACGTTTTGTAAGTTAGTTGAAGTTTGTGGTTTATTAAAATTTTGCATTTGACTTGGTGGACTTGATATTTGTTGTACAGTTCTAGGTTCACTGTTTAAAGAATTTCGTGGTTGATTTTTAAAATTTTGGAAAGAAGGTCGAAAATTTGAAACTTCGTTATTATTATTAAAATTTTGATTTCGTATTGGTTGATTTGCTGAAATATTTGTCGACTGTTGTGAATTTTGATGGTTATTGTTATTTTCAGAAAAATTTGGAGTGTGGAATGCTTGTCTGTTATTCGGAAAATGAGTTGGAAAATTTTGAAAATTTCTGACGTTTTGGCGATTCGAATTTAGATTATTTATACGTGTGTTATTTCGTCTGCTATATTCGGACATTTCTTCTAAGTCGTGTTCTGCGTTTATGACGGCATCTTGGAATTCTTCTAGATCAAAAAATTTTGCGCCGCGAAGACTATACCTAAGTTCTGGTTTAAGTTTTTCGTAAATGACTGTAATTTGAACTTTGTCTGAACATTCTGGTTGTATACGAGCGAATAAATTTCTTTTATTGGTAATAAATGCGGTAGCTGACTCTAATTCACCCTGTGTGTCACCGTACAATTTTGCAGTGATGCTGGCTATTTTTTCTAGTGAGTTAAATGTGCGAATTAGGCGATTTTCGAAAGAAATATAAGTGTCCCTAGAGTATTTTCTACACTCATGCCATCTTTTCGCTTCACCTCGTAACAAACTTTCTGCAAGTGAAATTTTTTCCGAATTTTCGGTTATATTTGATTGAGTAAAATATGTATTAAGTTTTTCTAAGAACCATTCAGGATCTTCGTGATCTAAACCTGAAAATGTACATGTAGGTGGGAGAATACGTTTTTCGTTTCTAATGCGTGAAAATTGATCTGTAATATTGGCTAAAACATTTGTAAATTCGCTGGTTATTCTGAAGAGAGCTTCTTCAGTGACTGACCTGTCGTTCATGGTTACGGTAGAAGTTAAAATTGTGTTAGAATTTGCTGTATTTTCCATTTTTGGATTAAATTTAAAATTTTCGTAGCTTGACTCAGATTCGTGACTCGAAATATTATCTATAACTATGTAATTTTCCTCTCCAACTTTCAACATTTTCTTAAACTAGGCATAAGAACGTTTATATCAAGAATGTGTATGAAACGTAAAACAAATATTTGGTTTTTAGGTACGTGAATTCGACTTATATTTCCTTAATCTAAGATTCGTGATCGAGCCTCGCGTTGTGGCGACATGTTAAC